>NC_133650.1:86559561-86853479 GCF_009905375.1 Apium graveolens | reverse complement strand
CTAAGAACTTATAACTCGAATACCAAAGAGCCCACTCGTGATCAATTGTGATTAAACCATATTTTTTTTCCTTTTTTTTCTCTTTTTTTTAATTTCTGAGCAAGTGTGTTCGCTCCATCTTGCTCAACCCTAGACTACTCATACAATATGAGCCGCTACTAGCCATTTGACGCCTAGCCACAACTAGCAATGAATTCCAAAATTTTCCAATTTTTATCTTTTCATGTCTTTTATCATTAAGAGCCTATCATGCATTCTAAGCATAAGCATAGATTAATCTCAAAACCATCAAAAAATGACAACAATCTAGTCCTTAAGCATACTCTAAGACTTAGTGAAATTACAAGTGTTTTAGCATGCATGTCAACCTAACAAGATTCAACATCACTCTAACGCTATCACTACACTCGTATCAATATCATATATTAATCGGTAAAGCAACACAAAGGGATCATGGTATATGCATGAACTATATGACATGATAATTAAAGATATAAAATAAAAAAACTATATGGCAAAACTATGCAACTATATGACTAAACTATCATGAATATGCAACTACATGACACACACGCAAATATGTTCCTTAATTACCACCCCCAAACTTAAAATCTTCATTATCCCCAGTGAAGGTAATAGAAAGGAACACAGGGTATACCTACTCAGACGAATCATCATCATCATCATCATCACCCTCAGAGGGTGGAGTGTCAGGAGGTGGATAAGCAGAATCCTCACCATAAACATGCCACTGGATGTTAGCTCCAAGGCCTCTAAATGCAGTACCAAGTGCTTGGGTGAGCTCCTGCGCAAAACTCTGTGACTCATACATCATATCCATCCTCTTGGAAAGCCTCCTGTACTGGACATCAGCCAATCCCGAACCATCTCCTCCATGGGCTCTCGAAGAACCTCTCCCTGAGCCTGACTACGCCTAGCCATGGTAGCACCGCTGCTTGACTCCTCCCGGAAGGTGATACCCCAAACCATGTGACTCGGGCTCTCCACCCCGTCCACTCCTACATCGCATTCAATGTCGATGAATCAATAGGAGCGGCCGACATCTGCAGCTGCTCATAAAAAGGCCACTGGACTCCACATGCCTTGCAAAAGCTTTGTGACAATAGAGGTATACGGGATAGAGTACTGCGATTTCCCCTCAAAAACTTCAAAATCCCTTGGTAGATGTACTCACCAAGGTCCACATATTATTCATCATTGAGAATTCCCATAATAACCTCGCCCTCTCCACTGTAACCTCATGTGAATGCACAGAAGGAAGAATATTAGCACACATAAATGCATTCCAAGCACGAGCATACCTGTTTATCGCGATAGCAGGGAATTACGATACTCGTTGGTTCCCCTTTTAAATTTCCACACTGTGTCCGGCCGACAGAGAGTAGCAATAATCAGTCCATATCAAAGTCCACATGGGTCTTTTCATTCCAATGCTTCTCTGTGGTTTCCTTTGTCGTTGTCCAATTACCCGGCGAATCGCCTCGGGCTGATAATCAACAGTAAGCCCCACGAACAACAGAAAACCCATTCTTGTCAGCCTTGGTGTTCGCATTGAACTCGCAACGATACTCATTGGAACCGCCTCAGGTGACTCGCAGAATGTAATCCATTCCTTCTCAGCAATCATCGGTAGCAAATCACCATCCCTCCCCTGATGGAAAGACACCCCCCTTCATAATAGGCTTAGTCAGAAGCTTTATGTACTCTTCTTCAGCAGCCCCATCCAACAATCGAGGCCTCGCATCAGTATTCCTCGAAAGAATCAGTAGCAGTCGGGTTGGTGCTACTGCTACCCACAGTTCGTGATCTCTTTGGGGCCATGAAAACTGAGAATAAGAGTTGGAGAGTTTGTGTTGGTGTGTAGGAGAGATTTTGTAGAGTTGAAAGTGTATGCGATGTGTATGATGAGGTTATATTTATATATATAGCAAGATTAGGGGTTGAATTTGATTAGGAGTGGGGATTGTGGCTAATATTGAGGAAGAAATCGTGTGTTAATGGGGTAATGGGTGCTATGGTTTTTGTTTTTGGTTTTTGTGTTTTTTTATATAGGCTGAAAATGATTTTTCAACATTCAGGGGCGCAGGCGGTCGCTTGGATCCTGGCACCAGCAGGCGGGCGCCTACTAGCGCGCGGGCGCCTGATCCTAGCAGGCGGGCGCCTGCAAGGCTTTTGTAAAAATATTTTTCTGCCAACATTTTTCTGAATTTTTTGGGTTTTTGGATAAAGTACTAAATTCTAAGGTGTCCTATGGTCTCATATCTTGGGTTGATTCCCAAGAAGTGCTTCTTTTACGTGATTAGCTTGATGTAGAGTAATGCGATCAAGTTGTCAATAAAACGGCACTAACCACTTCACGATTTTCCGTATCCCCATAATAGTGCTTTAATCTCTGACCATTTACTTTCAATGCTTGGCCCGGATCATTCTCAAAAATCTCCACCGCTCTATGTGGAAACACAGTTTTGACGATAAATGGTCCAGACCACCTTGATTTCAACTTTTCAGGAAAAAGTCGGAGACGAGAGTTGAATAGAAGAACTTGTTGCCCCGATACGAATGACTTAGGCGATAGCTTCCTGTCATTCCACCTTTTACCGTTTCCTTGTACATTTTGTTGTTTTCGTACGCTTGAAGTCGAAATTCATCAAGTTCATTTAATTGAAGCATTCGCTTCTTCCCAGCTGCATCTAGATCAAGGTTTAACTTCTTCAATGCCCAATAAGCCTTATGCTCAAGCTCCGCAAGGTAAATGACATCCCTTACCATAGACAAGTTGAAATGGGGACATCCGAAGTGGAGTCTTGTATGCTGTTCTATAAGCCCAAATAGCTTCATCGAGCTTCAAAGACCAATCTTTCCTTGACGGACAAATGACTTTCTCTAGAATGCGCTTGATCTCTCTATTAGACACTTCAACTTGACCATTAGTTTGCGGATGATAGGCAGTAGCAATACGATGATTCACATTGTAGCGTTGCATCATAGAAGTGAACTTACGATTGTAGAAATGCGACCATTCATCATTTATGATAACTCATGGTGTTCCAAACCTTGTGAATATCTGCTTATGAAGAAAACTTAACACTACCTTTGCATCATTAGTTGGTAGAGCCTTGACTTTTACCCATTTCGAGACATAATCGACTGCCAGCAAGATGTACTGATTATTGCAGGATGAGATAAATGGTCCCATGAAATCGATTCCCCAAACATCGAAGACCTCAACTTCAAGCATCACATTTAAAGGCATCTCATCCTTTCTGGTAAGATTTCCAACTCTTTGGCAATGATCACACCTTAAAACAAACTGATGTGCATCCTTAAACAACGTAGGCCAGAAAAGACCTGCTTGAAGAATACGAGTTGATGTCTTTTCACCACCATAATATCCACCATAAGCTGTGGAATGACAGTCTTGTCATATCCCCTCCATCTCATAGAATGGGATACATCTCCTGATGATCTGGTCAGCTCTTTGTCTAAACAAATATGGTTCATCCCATATGTACCACTTCACCTCATGCTGAAACTTCTTCTTTTGAGCCGCATTCATATTAGGAGGCATTATATTGCTAACAAGATAGTTCATAATGTCTGTGAACCATGGCTCTTCCTCTTGAATTGCGAAAAATTGCTCATCCGGAAAAGATTCGTTGATCAATATCTTATCATGTGAAGTAGACTCGGGATTCTCCAATCTAGAGAGATGGTCAGCTACTTGATTTTCAGTACCTTTTCAATCCTTGATCTCTAACTAGAATTCCTGTAGCAAGAGAACCCAACGAATAAGTCTAGGCTTCGAATCCTTCTTTGAGACCAGATAGTGGATGACAGTGTGATTAGTGGACACTGTCACCTTTGTCCCAAGTAGATAAGATCGGAATTTTTCGAAACCAAAAACTATAGCCAAGAGCTCCTTCTCAGTAATGGTGTAGTTCATTTGGGCTCCATTTAGCGTCTTACTAGCATAATAAACCACATGAAAAATATTAGTCTTTCGCTGCCCAAGAACTGCTCCTACTGCATAATCACTTGCATAACACATCATCTCAAAAGGTTCTCTCCAATCCGGTGCCATAAAAACTGGTACGGTGATTAAACTCTTCTTGAGAGTCTCGAATGCTGCCAAGCATTCATCATCAAATTTGAAAGGCAGATCTTTCTCGACCAAGTTGCACAACGGCTTAGATATCTTAGAGAAGTCCTTGATGAAATGCCGATAAAAACCCGCATGACCAAGAAAGCTACGGATTCCTTTCACGGAATTAAGTGGCGGAAGATTTTCAATAAAGCTCACCTTGGCTTTATCCACCTCAAGACCTTTACTAGAGACCTTATGCCCAAAAATGATGCCTTGTTGCACCATGAAGTGACATTTTTCCCAATTAAGCACCAGATTGGTTTTAACACACCTTTTAAGTACCAAACGGAGATTATTCAAGCATTCATCATACGAATGTCCAAAGATAGAGAAGTTATCCATGAACACTTCGACATTATTTCCAATTATATCAGAGAATATAACCATCATGCATCTCTAAAAAGTGGCAGGTGCACCATATAAGCCAAAAGAAACTCTGTGAAAAGCAAATGTGCCAAATGGACAAGTGAAAGTAGTCTTCTCTTGATCTTCAGGTGCAATGCAAATCTGATTGTATCCCGAATAGCCGTCCAGAAGACAATAATACTCATGACCAGCCAACCTGTCAAACATCTGATCAATAAATGGAAGAGGAAAGTGATCCTTCCTCGTGGCTTTATTCAACTTTCTGTAGTCCATGCATACCCTCCATCCTGTGACTGTTTGAGTAGGGATGAGCTCGTTCTTCTCATTTGCTACCACAGTAATACCTCATTTCTTAGGTACACATTGCACGGGGCTCAACCAAGAACTGTCAGAAATAGGATATATGATTCCTGCATCTAGCCACTTTAGAATTTCTTTCTTCACCACTTCTTTCATGATAGGATTAAGCCTTCGCTGTTGCTCAACAGTTGGATTGCTACCTTCCTATAGCAGAATTTTATGCTGCAGTACGAAGGGCTGATCTCTTTTATATCTGCTATAGTCCATCCGATGGCCGATTTGAATTCTCTCAAAATCCTCAAGAGCTTGTCCTCATCACTACCTGAAAGGTCAGATGCAATAATAACAGGCAAAGTAGATGCATCACCTAAAAAAGTATACCTCAAGTGTTCAGGCAATGGTTTAAGCTCCAAAGAAGGTGCTTCCTCAATAGATGGTTTGAGCTTTCCCTCAGCATTCTTGAGATCGGTATTTCCCAGAGATTCAAATGGCATGTCTAACTTTCATTTCCAAGTAATAGCATTTAGGTATTGTAGCTGCTCATTGCCTTTGTCATCTTCACTGTCAAAATCCCCCAATAAGGCTTTTTTTAAGGCATCGGACCTTAGCACATGATCAAGTTCTGAAATAACTACAGAATCGACCAAATCCACCTTTAAGCACTCCTCATCTTCCGTAGGGAATTTTATCGCATTGAACACATTGAATGTCACATCTTGATCTTGCACCCTCACATTGAGTTCACCTTTTTACACATCTATCAAGGTACGACCTGTAGCCAAGAAAGGTCTTCCCAAGATTATGAGAATCTTCTTATCTTCCTCGAAATCCAGAATGACAAAATCTGCAGGAAAGATGAGCTTGTCCACCTTTACTAGCACGTCCTCCACGATACCTCGTGGGTATGTAATCGAACGATCAGCCAATTATAGAGACATGTAGGTGGGATTCAGATCAGGCAAATTCAGCTTTTTGAAGATAGAAAATGGCATCAGATTGATGCTTGCTCCCAAATTGCAAAGGCACTTGTCAAATGATAACTTGCCAATGATGGAAGGAATGGTGAAGTTACCTGGATCCTTAAGCTTTGGAGGTAACTTTTGCTGCAGCACGACACTGCACTCTTCCATCAGAGCAACGGTATCAAGATCATCCAGTTTCACCTTCCTTGAAAGAATAGCTTTCATGAATTTTGCATAACTAGGCATTTGCTCCAGAGCCTCAGTGAAAGGTATGTTAATGTGAAGTTTCTTGAACACCTCCAGAAACTTACCAAATTTCTTGTCCAGCTTTTGTTTTTGCAATCGCTTAGGAAAATGTGGTGGAGGATATAGTTGTTTCTCCCCTGTATTACCCTTAGGCAGAGTGTGTTCAACAGTAGTCTTCCTTGGTTCCCCCTCTTTCTCCTTTTGCTTTTCTTCTTCAACTTTAAATTCAACTTCTACCTCTTTTGCTTTTTCAGCATCAGCAACTTTTCCAGACCTTAAGGTGACAGCTTTGACTTGCTCTTTAGCTTCCTTCCTGCCTGGCACTTCAGTATCGCTGGGAAGTGTGCCAGGTTGACGATTGAGCAAGGCATTGGCTATTTGTCCAATTTGATTTTCCAAGGTCTTGATAGAAACAACCTGACTTTTGCACAACAATTTTAACTCCTCAAAATCAGCAGTAGAAGGTGGAGCAGCACCTCCTTGTTGAGGATATGATTGCCTTTGAGCAAATTGCTGAGGTTTCTGGAATCCAGGTGGATTAAACTATTTACTTGCAGCTTGCTGATATGGTTGCTGAACAACATTCTGATTATTGCTCCAGCTGAAATTAGGATGATTTCTGTTATTAGGATGATAAGTAGCGGGCACAAGCTGCTGCGATCTCTGAAAATTGTTCACATGCTAAACAGATTCATTAACAAGAGAACACTGATACGTAGCATGAGAGCCTGCACAAAGCTCACAGACACTAACTATTTGATTTACTCCATAGTTGGCTAAAGAATCGACCTTCATAGACAGCGCATGTAGCTGCATTGTAATGGCTGTAGCTGTATCAACTTCCTTAATACCTGCTACCTTCCTAAGCATCATCCTTTGAGTTGGGTTTTGATACTCATTTGCAGCCATAGTTTCAATGAGATTATAGGACTCAGTATAGCTTTTGGCCCACAAGGCGCCTCCAGAAGCTGCATCGAGCATGGGCCTAGATTGGGCCCCCAAACCATTGTAGAAACCAGTGATCACCATCCATTTAGGCATACCATGATGTGGACACTTTCTCAATATCTCCTTATAGCGCTCCCAAGTTTCGCACATAAATTCTCCTTGTTGCTGCGCAAACTGAGTAAGAGCACTCCTCGTAGCTGCAGTTTTGGCCATTGGATAGAACTTCACCAGAAACTTTTGCGCAAGATCTTCCCATGTAGTGATGGACCCAGCTGGTAAAGAATGTAAATAGTACTTAGCTTTGTCCCTCAGAGAGAATGGGAAAAGCCTTGATAGCCTCATCAACAACACCATTATATTTGAAAGTACTACAGATCTCGACAAAATTCCTGATATGCATGTTGGGATCTTCAGTCGCAGCACCTCTGAAAGAAACAGAATTCTACATCATCTGAATAGTGCCCGACTTGGTTTCAAAAGTATTGGCCTGAATAGCCGGATGAATGATGCTTG
Source organism: Apium graveolens (assembly GCF_009905375.1). Classification (NCBI taxonomy): domain Eukaryota; kingdom Viridiplantae; phylum Streptophyta; class Magnoliopsida; order Apiales; family Apiaceae; genus Apium; species Apium graveolens. The sequence goes on along the minus strand of NC_133650.1, from coordinate 86,845,979 downwards.
ACTGAATGTCATCAATTTTAGGTTGAGAAATTCACTCTCTTTATCTGAATCTTCAAAAACTATCTTCTCTGGAAAGTCAAGAGCTGTATCTGTCTCCTCAGCTTTATCCAGATTTCTCTTGCGAGTGCGAGAACATGTTTGCATAAACGCTAGCTAGATTACCTGAAACACAACCGGAAGTAATAAGTAACAAGTCTTAATCAATGAATCCTAATGACCACTGATGGCAAGTACATAAACTAAACAAATTAACACCGAGTCCCCGGCAGCGGTGTCAAAAACTTGTTAGGCACAAAGCATGCGCTAAATAAATCATGCAAGTATACGCGTTCGCAAGTAATATAAAATGATTTCTTGTTCGTTCCACAGAGATTCTGATTAATTATATTTAATTAACACTTACTCACCAATGTATGATTGTTCTTCAATGTCAAGACAATAACAATTAAGATTGGTTAACTAATAATTACTACGAGAATTAAACACTTAAATTTACAATATTAAACACACATGAGATCCTGACTTCATTACTACTTCATTCAATAGTTATTGCTATTACCCTTAGCATGTAATGGTGATGATATTAATCGAACAACAAGAAACTGATAAACGCCGACTTTCGTTGTACGAATATCATTGTACCAAGCATCCACAATTAAGATAGAAGTTGAATAGGAATCAATTATGTTGAGACCCTATATATCTACAGAATTTGACAACATAACGATTTAAGTGCAAGTTATTCATGATGATTACATAAGGCAAGTAAAACGGTTAGAGTTACCCACTAATCATGCATACAATACATGAACCTATGCTAGCATGGCAAGTTCTAAATCTCAAGATTCACTGTGGCTTCACAAGAGATTAACAGGCTATCTTACATGTTCGCGACGTACATAAGATGAATAAGTACAACCTATGCTAGATATCATACAATCACCACATACCAAGGTATTAAACAATTAACTAAAGAAATCCATAGTAAATCCGCTAGGATCCCATGATCACGATTATCCCATAATAGAACTCATCGTCACCATGGGTTCATATGAAAGTATGATAATAACACAACGATATAAACTAATTAAAATACTTAATAAATAATGAAGTACATCGCAAGAGTATTAAAGTTCAAAGCATAAAGAAAACTAGCATCCACTGTTATAACGAATTAAAAGATTCATAAGATAAACGTATGCTCGCTCTTCTTCATTGTTGCGTGCTAAAACGGACTTCTCAATCTTCTTGCCTTCGCTCTCGATAAAGAAAACGTCTTCCCATAAGGTTTATATAATAACCCAAAAGAACCAGCGTCAACAGAAGCCCAATCGTACTCGAATTATAAAATCCAGATTCTAATTTTCCGCACTCAGGCGGCCGCCTGCATCCTCCACGCGGGCGCCTGCAACCTTTCTGGAAAAATCCTTGGTTTGCTTCTGTTTTTGCTGATTTCTTCGCTCATCATCTCTAGACTGATCCCAAGCACTTCCTTAAGCTTATTTTGATGAAATCCACCTATCTAAGCAAGTTATACCCTGGATTGCAAAAAACTCGAAAACGCGTTAAATACACAAAATACTCGAGTTCAAGACACCAATTCAAGCCGTTATGAGACGCTCTAAGTGGTATAAAATGCCACTTATCAGGAATCGAGAAGGGCTAAGTAGGATTGATAGTGGAGTGGGGAATATTTGATGGCGGATTCTTTGACGGAACAGATGTGTAGGGAAGCTACAGGGCGATTAAGCTTTGCTAAGATGCTTATTGAGGTGGATGCTAGGAACCAACTTCCGGACAATTTATTTGTTCATATTATGAGGGATGATGGTGGAGATTCGGTGGAAGTGAGTTTGAAGGTCGAATATCCGTGGCGTCCCTCATGGTGCACAAAGTGCGTAAAGTTTGGTCATTCGGTACACGACTGTCCGATTTTGGCAGGGATCAAAGAACAGGAGAACACCTGAGGTAAGAGTGGAGTTTCTGGGGAGAATTTAGCTCATGGTTAGGGTGATGGATTTACTGTGGTACATCGTCCTGGAAAAGAAAAATTGGTTGAGTTTCGTGGTACTGGCCAACAGGGAAAAAGAAAGGTGTTCAGATGAAGCAGAATTTCCATTATATTAATTGGGGTATTGTTATTAGAGATAAAATAGATAATAGCTTGGTTAATCCTGTGAAAATGGCGAGGAATTCAGAGAAGATTGTAGCTCATGTAGTAGTTCAGAATATGTTTTTGATATTTTAGAGGATGAGTATATCGATCAGGAGATTCCTTCGGATAAGTCTGTCTCAGCTCCGGTTACTATTTTGGCAGGGAGTCTTGGGGGTTCTCAGGTTAATTTAGACAAGATGATGGTAGATAAAACTACGGGTATGGGAGATTTATTTGATGCTAAGGTGTAGGAATATGTATGTAGTGGAAGTAATATGTCTGAGTCTGAGCAGAGGGTTTTGAAGCAAAAAATTGAAGAAAGATTAAAAAGCAACTTGATGCGAGATTCTGTGATTTCACTGAGTGTGGTATTAAAAGGAAAAAAAGATTATTACTCTGAGCCTGACGCGTCAGATTTATTAATGATGCAAGGTATTGTTCGGGGGAGGGAGGATGATTTTCAAAATGGGGAGTCAAAGGATGAAGGTGATCGAGGAGACTTGGAGGTCTGATATCTGGTTATCTTCGTTTGGTATTGTGTGTTTTTCTTGATTTTATTTTATGGATAAAATAGCTTTTTGGAATGTTCGAGTGTTTAATCAGCCCTCAAAATGTAAAGAAGTTGCTAAATTAATTCTTGATAATCAGATTGGGTTTTGTGCGTTGATTGAGACTCATGGTACTAAAGGTCGTGTGAAGAATGTTTTTGACATGTTGTTTAGAAATTAGGACCAGTTTTCTAACTCTAATTATTGTCAGAAGGGTTGTAGAATTATGGTGGTCTAGGATCCAAATTTATTTGATGTGCTAGAGATTATGTTTACGGACCAAGTGATTCACTGTGTGATTACAGACTTGGAAAGTAAGATTTCATTTCATTGTTCTATTGTATATGCTGCAAATGAGCATGTCCGTCGTAGACAAGTTTGACATTCTCTATGTTCTTATAGTATGATGACTTCTTCCTCACCTTGGATTGTTATGGGTGATTTTAATGCGATTCTGAGTAATGCAGAGATGCAAATACAAGTGGATAGTCGGTCTCTGCTACTCAGGAGTTTAGAGATTGTGTGAATTTTATAGAAGTTAAGGATATTTCTTATTCTAGTATTCAGTAGACTTGGGCTGGTTCTCCTCAAGGAATTGGTGTGGTGAAAAAGCTGGATAGAGTTTTGGCTAACCTGAGTTTTTTAAATAAATTTGTTGGATCTTAATCAAATTTTTTCCGCGAGGGGTTAGTGATCATAGTCCAACAATTGTTAATTTGAATCTGAACAGAAGGAGGGGTAAGTATTCTTTCAAATTTAATAATTTCTTGGCCTATCGAGAGAATTTTCTTGATCTTGTTTTAGGTGTGTGGAAGCAGCGAGTTGGTGGGGTTATCTTAGGCCGCAATGATACTATAGAAGGGGGTTGAATATAGTATCTACAATCAATTCGATTATGAACACAAGTATGTAATAGAAAACAAGTTTATTCAATATATCAAACTCTGTTACAGTAGGTTTAATCTACTCTCTCAGTGATGTATAATATCACTAAGAGCTGCTAGGGTTACAATGAATAATATTCTCGTGAATGATAACACTTGTAGTGTAAACCCTAATCTGTGTTTATATAATACACAGTTACAAGATAACTACCAATTGATATGATAATGATTCTGTTTCCTAGAATATATCAATCAGAGATTATCTACTGCAGTCTTATAGCTGTCCAATTCTTCATGCATATCTTTACTTGTTTAATCCAGATCCTCTCCTGTAAATCAGCCGCTTTTCATCCCTGAAGTGTATCCGCACTTAGTGAATATGTTGAAGCAATTTGACAGACTTCTTTAGCACATCAGAATCTGCTAGTCTGTAAGTTCTGCCATCATTGAGAAACAGTATCAACTTTTCTTTAACTTCTGATTTATCATAAGTATCCATGGCAATTTGAGCAGACAACACTTTGTCAAGGTGCTTTTGTTTGATTTCCTCATATGGTTTGTCTGTCTAAATAAAAGGATCTCTGAGAGTAACTTCTACTCCTGTTTGTATCTTTTCTTTGTCAGAACCTAATCTAGACTTGTCTCTAGCTTGCTTGGCTTTTAACCCAAATGTTGCAAGTTGATTCAACATTAGATTGGTCTTAGGTTCCACTAGAGTAGCTTTGTTCCATAGCAGCTTCTTCTTATCAGCGATTGTCATCTTGCCCAAATCAACTTGAGCTCTGTCAGAGGTTGATGTCTTGATGACTTGTTCATGATTTGCAGATTCTTCTGTAGCTTGCTGTTCTGAAATTTCTTCAGGATTTGTCAAGTTCTGAACTTCTTCACTCTGAACAACTTGAGCTATGTCAGAGGTTGTCTTAGATTTTTCTGTCATCTTTCTTCTTTTCAGAGTTTCAACAGTTTAATCTTCTGCAACAGCATCATCAAAGACTTGAACCATCTTGCACACAGGATCCATCAGAATTTGAGGAATCTTCATCTTCTGTTTCATGAATGTCTCCTCAACTTTTTTCCCCTTGTCTTTGGGATTAGTAGTAGTTTGAGATCTAGTACTTGATCTAGGAATCTCTGTGGCAGATCTTTCTTTTATCACAATCCCCTTTTTTTGGCCTTGGTGGCTTTTTAGCATCAGAAGCTTTTGACTTTGGTTTGCTCTTCTCAGCAGCAAATTTAGATTCTTCTTATCTTAATTCCTCTAAATTAACCCCTGGATTATCCTTAAGGAATAGTCTCTTGGCCAGTTCTTCATCAATAGTTTGAATTTTGGGATCCTTGTAAAAGAATGTTGCTTTCTTTCCCTTGAATTTCAGAGTCTAAAAAACTTCAGTGAATTTTGGCTTCCAGCTTGAATCATTACATCAGAAGTAGTTGTCAGAACTTGATCATCAGAATTTGTGATCAATAAAGAAACATCCTGATTTGTAGGCTTCTTTCCTTCCTTATCCCTCCTTTAAGTAGAACCAGACAATCTCTGATGAGAACCTGTCTGTTGAGAAGGAATCCTGCTCAATTTCTCTCCTTGACTGTGACCTCTACTCTTATCAGAGTTTCCCTGGTCATCACCATGATCATCCTTTTTCTTCAGTGTCTTGATTGGTGAGCATTTGGACTTAACTACCTTCTCCCCCTTTTTGGCATCATCTGTCAAGAGTAGAGAAATAAGGAGTTCCACTAAAGATTAGATTTCATTGAGCTGTGTTTGTCGAGAGGCTTGATTCTGTAATACCTCATCTAGTTGGGCCTGCTGCTTGATTTGAACTTGCTTAATAGCTTCCACTTTTTCTTAAATTGGTCAGATAAACCTTTTCTTGTCTAGTTTGAGCATCAGGTCTAGCTTATCAGCTGCTTCCTGAAGTTTATCAACCTTTTCATGAGTCTTGGAGTGTAGACCTTGAAGATTTTTAGTACTGAGAGCAGTGACTTTAAGTTGTGTTTTGAAGTCAGAATTTATCAACCTCAGCTTTTGAAACATGTTCTGACAGAACAGTTGAGCTGGGAATGAAGTCAGGTTCATTCCACTTCTTTGTCCATTCAACTCCTCTAAAGGTTTCCTCCCATGGAACAAGTGCATCTTCTTCATTAAATTTAAGCAGGGCCTCCTTGCCAAGAATTGGAGCATTTACTGGAGTACTTGCTGAAGCACTGTCTCCAGAATTTAATAAAATCTCATCATCTTCTGATAACACCAGAGTGTGTGTAACTGAAGGAGATTCTGGAGCTTCTGTTTCCAAATTCTGATCTTCAGGTTCCAAATCTAGAATTGGTGTAGTAGGAATTTCAGCATTTAGTATTGGAGAAACATGTGGAGTTGACTCATTTGCCGGTGGTGCTTCCAGATACAAAACAGTTGGAATATTCAACATGTGAATATCAATTTCAGGACTTAACCCTGAATATCCACCTGAGGCAGTTTCTTTAAATGGAGAGATAAGAGGTGTGATCACTGTGTCATGAACAGTGTCTTCAGGTTGAGGTGGAGCTGTCAAAGCTTCAATGACTGTAGGTTCTGATGAGATCAGAAATTCCTGATCCCCTTCCTCAGCATCTTTAACATCCTCAAATTGAATTTGTGCAATATGCACACATTCTCTAGTCTTCCTCTATCTTTTAGATGGTGGAATGATATGATCTGTATCAGAATTTGAAGATCTTTTCCTTTTCAAAATCCCAGAACCCTCAGCTTCATTCTCCTTTTAAAGAGTTACCTCGTCAGCTTCTATTGTCACAGGTTCTGATGCAGGAACCTGGATTTGTTCTTCCTCATCAGATTCATCTCTCAGAATCATCCTTCTTCTTCTCCTTGGTGGAGATTTAGGCACAGAGATAGTTCTATTGGTGTTGGGCTTAGAGGATGTGTCAGATTTTATAACTGACACCTTTTGAGAAGTACCAGAGATTGGTTTGGTTTTGGATTTGAGAGGTGAGGTTCTGATAGTAGGTGCTCATGGTTGTGGTTGAGAGGATTGTGTTGGTTGATAGTAGGTTATGATAGTAGGCTGTGGTTGAGTATTGGAAGGATGGGTTGGTGGAAGTTGAGAAGTAGTAGGCCATGTAGGTGTAACATCAGGATATATGGTTGTGTATGTGTGAGGATCAGAATTTAGTAAGAATTGTTTGACCGATTGGGGAATTTGGAGGGGTCTTAGTATATCCTTCTTATTATCAGTAGATAATAAGTCTGTGAAAGCCCTTTTGTGAAGTTTAAAGGGTTCAATTAACTCACTAAAGTTTTGAGGTGCATCAGAACAATAGAAACTATATATAAGCTGACAGAATCTAGCAAAATATACTATGTTGCTATCTTCTTTCATCCTATCACCTATAAAAACCAAAATAGCAGTAGCATAATCAAAATGAGTTTGATTAAGAAGTGTATACCCTATTTGCTGACTCAGAATTGGAATAGCATCAAAAATTGAGAATTTGTTGGCAAAGGCTTTGGTAATACAATAGAAAAAGAAGCTCCACTCCCTCATGATGTAGGGCCTCTTCAGTTGTCCCAGCTTAGACAAAGACTTCTCATAGCCAAGATTTGCCATCATGTTTTGAAGAACTGACTCCCAACTTGTGAATTGTAAGTACGGTTTTCTGGCAGATGCAATGTTTATCGAACAGTTGACAAGGTTACCAAGTGCTCATCTTCCCCTATTGTAAAAATGATGCTTGGGGACCCACTTTCACCACCATTATCATAGACTCCAGACCTCCAAAACTCCAGAATTTGCTTGCCTGAGAGAGTCTGTGGTTGGGTCAGAGCATACCCAATTTCACTTCGAGCGAGAAAATCTTGAATGAAGTGAAGTTCTGAAGGAGCCTCGTCCTTATTGAGAATAGCCATATAGTTGTTGGGGACAAACTTGGCTCCATCATAGATAAGATCCTTAGGTTCCATTTCCGAGAAAATTAAGTGAAAAGTTCTGTGTGTAGAGTGTTTGATAAAATGCCTGTGAGAAAATAGCTTAAGAGAATAATAGAGAGTGAGAGAAAATAAGAGAGATTAGAAAAGAGTAAGAAAGTAGGTAAAAGATTGTAAAATCTTTTATCTCTCGTATATATATTATCTCCACTAATTACAACGTCTAATCTCTGAAGCATAACCGACATTTGACACCTGGCAGCATGTAAACAGTCAAAACATTATTAGTGGGCACGATAAACGTGTAGTAATTATTGCTCACATGCGGTTACCAAAACAAACACGCAACCCATTAACCAAATGATTATCACTGTTTTTATCTCATTTAAATATTTTATGATAAAATGACTGTTACATTAAAAACTAATAATGAATCAACCAATTAAAATGTGACACGTAAGCATCAGAGTTTGTATCAGAACTTGACTATTATCAGAATTTAACGGTCATCAGAACATGGCTTATGTACTGAAAAAGTGAATGATGGTTTCTGTGTTTCTTCACACAAATACTGACTGGTTTCTTCAGAGTTTAATCATCAGAACATAATCAGAACTTGTCCTCGAAATTTATGCAAATAATACTTAACTGTTTATCAGAAACAACTTAATCACCACTGTAATTTTCATCATTCATATTGAGTGATAGTGTGTGCATGTGCAAATGATCAGATAAAGATTAAAGTCTGATAAACTTTAGTATATCTTAGAAATAAGGCATAACTAAGAAAAATGCTTAAAATCTGTCTTCAATTGTGAAGTCTACTATAGAATAAAGTTATGCAAGAATCCACCTCAACTGTTTGTGCTTATTTTATACATCTTTTGAAATTCTTTTGACAATGGCTTCTCAGTGTAAATGAGTTACAAATGTCATCAGAATTTATGATGTTATCAGAATATTTCTCCAGTAATCAGAGAATGTGAAAAGTCACCAAGAAAAATTAATTTGGTTTTCTAATGCATATAACTTAATACCAGCAATGCACTTGGATCTTCCCTTTCACATATTTACTCTAGTTCTCAAAGGAGTACCTGATTTCATTTTTTTTCTTTTATTTTCTTCAGATAAGTGAGGCTTATCAAGCATCTAGTTCATCCTTAAGATTTACTAACATCAGAATTTGACAGAGAAGAAGCAATAATCTAGTTTGCGACTTAGTAATAAGATACAGGAAGTAAATTTGACTAAGATCAAAATCAGAATTTGCTTGTGTTATTGATTTCTACATAAATAACTAATTCAAACATGGGATACATAGTTTGTTAAAGACTATTAAGTCAGCATCTAACAAAATAATCCTCATTGGATTGAATAGTCACATAACATTCAAAACACTTTCAAAGTTTATAGAATCACATCAGATAATAAGCAGTGTTTAATATATTACAATTTAGGTACATATTACATTGAGATAAGAAAATTTGTAAGCATTGATCATAAAGTCTGATGTATGAGAACAAAAACTAAACATATTTTGAGAAAGAACCTGAAACCATTCCAAGTTCATTTACCATTCTTGTAAAAGTAGCTTCACATAGTGGTTTTGTGAAGATATATGCTAGTTGTTGATCTGTTGGAACAAAATGCAATTCCACTGTACCTTCCATCACATGTTCCCTTATGAAATGGTACCTAATGCTGATATGCTTTGTCATTGAGTGTTGAACTAGATTACCTGTCATAGCAATAGCACTTTGATTATCACAGTAAATAGGGATTTTAAAGTATGTTAACCCATAATCCAGTAACTGATTCTTCATCCAAAGAATCTATGCACAACAGCTTCCTGCAGCAATATATTCCGCTTCTACAGTTGATGTGGAAATTGATTTATATTTCTTGCTAAACCAAGAAACCAATCTACCTCCAAGAAATTGGAAGCTTTCACTAGTGTTTTTCCTGTCTATTTTGCATCCTGCAAAATATGCATCTGAGTAACCTATTAGCTTAAAATCTGATTCCCTAGGATACCACAATCCTAGATCAGTTGTACCCTTGAGGTACTTGAAAATTCTTTTCACAACTATTAGATGAGGTTCTCTTGGATCGACCTAAAATCTTGCACAAAGACAGGTAGCATACATGATATCTGGTCTACTTGCAGTTAAATAGAGTAAAGAGCCAATCATACCTCTGTAGTTAGTAATATATACTGATGCTCCAATATCTTTATCTAACTTTATGGCAGTGGCCATGAGAGTGGATGTAGTTGAACTGTCTTGCATTCCAAATTTCTTGAGTAAATTTCTGGTGTACTTGGATTGATTTATGAAAGTAACTTCTTCAGTTTGCTTGACTTGAAGTCCCAGAAAATAGCTAAGTTCTCCCATCATACTCATTAGCTTTGAAATATTTTCACAGAGTTTGGCATTTGTAGAACCAAAAATGATATCATCAACATAAATTTGGACTAAAAGTAAGTCCTTGCCATGGTTGATATAGAACAGACTTTTATCAATTATGCCTCTGGTAAATCCACTTTCCAGAAGAAATTGTGTCAGAGTTTCATACCATGCTCTTGGAGCTTGCTTTAGGCCATAGAGTGCTTTATCAAGTCTGTAGACATGATTAGGAAATTTTGGATCAAAAAATCCTGGAGGTTGTTCAACATATACCTCTTCTGCTAATTCTCCATTGAGAAATGCACTCTTTACATCCATTTAAAAGACTTTAAACCTCTTGTGAGCAGCATAAGCCAAAAAGATTTTAATGGCTTCCAATCTAGCAACTGGAGCATATGTTTCATCATAATCAATACCATTATGTTGAGAGTAACCTTTAGCAACCAGCCTTGCTTTGTTTCTTATAATTATGCCATCACTGTTAGTTTTGTTTCTGAACACCCATTTTGTGCCAACAATGGATCTGTTCTTTGGTCTTGGCACTAGGGTCCAGACTTTATTTCTTTCAAATTTATTTAACTCTTCCTGCATTGCTTGCCCCCAATCAGCATCTGGAAGAGCTTCTTCCACTTTCTTTGGTTCTGTTTGTGATAGAAAGGAATGATAGAGACTTTTATATATTGTTGATGTTCTAGTTCTGACACCTGCTTCAGGATCTCTAATTATTAAGTCAGGTTTGTATGATTTAGTCCATTTCCTTGCAGATGGAAGTTGATCTCTAGAACTGGATCCTCCCCCATGATCCATGTTATCTCCATCGGTATTTTCTGATGCTCCCCCTGAAGTTATGCTCTCTGAGATTCCAGAATTTGAGTTGGATCCTTTAGGAATTGAAGAATTAGAGTTTCCGGAATTGTTAGAATTTGGCTCATCAAAACTTGATGAATCAGAACTTGAAGAGCCAGTGACTGATTCTGATGCTTCTTGAGAGTCTTGAGATGTGGTATGATCATCAGCTTGCTCCACCTGAATATGTGCATTTTCCTTTGGTGCAATTACCACAGTTTGAATGACATCAGAATTTAACCCTTCAGAACTTACAGGATCAGGATTTAGGTCATCAGAATTTACAGAATCAGAATTTACATCTTCATTTTCAAATCTCAGCTGATCATGATCATTGAAATCTTCAAGTCTAGTAATCTTTTTATCATCAAAAGATACGTTGATAGATTCCATGACAACCCTTGTTCTTAAATTGTAGACTCTGAAGGCTTTTGTGGAAAGTGGATATTCAACAAAAATTCCTTCATCATCTTTTAGATCAAATTTTGACAGCTGTTCAGGATGAGTCTTAAGAACAAAACACTTGCATCCAAATACATGAAAATATTTCAGATTTGGCTTCTTTTTCTTCACCATCTCATATGGTGTTTTTCCATGCTTGTTTATGAGTGTAGCATTCTGTGTAAAATAAGCAGTCTACACAACTTCAACCCAAAAATAGGTTGGTAGCTTTGCTTCATCAAGCATAGTTCGTGCAGCTTCAATAAGAGTCATGTTCTTTCTTTCTACAACTCTATTTTGTTGTGGAGTTCCAGGTGCAGAAAATTCCTGCTTTATTCTATGCTCTTTGCAGAACTCTTCCATGATTGAATTCTTGAACTCAGTGCCATTATCACTTCTTATTATTTTAACAGAATCTACTTGTCCAGCTGTCTGACATGATCAGTTAGAGTAGATGTAGTTTCATTCTTCTTGTGCAAGAAATACACCCAAGTGTATCTTGTGAATTCATCCACTATAACCATATCATATTTCTTCTTTGCAATGGACATGATATTGACTGGACCAAATAGATCAACATGCAGTAAGTGATAAGGCTCAAGAATTGAGGATTCGGTTTTGCTCTTGAATGAAGATTTTCTTTGTTTTGCCTTTTGACATGAGTCACAAAGACCATCAGGAGCAAATATTGATTTTGCAGTCCTCTCATAAGATCTTTCTTTACTAGCTCATTTATGTTGTTGAAATTTAAATGTGAGAGTCTCTTGTGCCAATTCCGGTTTTCTTCAATTGATGCTCTACTTAACAGACAGATTGCAGAACCATCAGAATTTGTTGAAAGTCTGCTTCATATATGTTACCATGTCTGTAACCTTTCAGAATCACTTTGCCTGTAGAATTACTTACAACTTCACAGTGTTCTTCAAAGAATCCACATAATAACCTCTATCACATATTTGACTCACACTTAGCAGATTGTGTTTAAGTCCTGAGACAAGAGATACTGATTCAATTATGACATTCCCAAGGTTGATATTGCCATATCCCAGAGTCTTTCCCATGTTGCCATCTCCATAAGAAACTCCTGGGCCAGCTTTCTCCATAAAGTCTGATAGCAGGGCTTTATTTCCAGTTATAAGTCCTGAACATCCACTGTCCAGAACCAGGATGTTTTTCCTGTTGCCCTGCAATCACAAAGACTACTATTGATTAACTTTAAGGACCCAGACTTGCTTGGATCATTTGGCCTTGTTAAGTTTGTTAGCATTTGCAGCGGATTTAGTTTCAGAGTTTATGCTAATATGTTTTTATCAGACTTTATATCAGACTTTGCATCAGAATTTACACTAGAAGGAATTACACTAACTTTCTTTAAATAAGGTTTTAATTCATAATAATCATAGTAAAAACTATGATATTCCTTACAAGTATAAATAGAATGCCATAAACTGCCACAATGAAAACAAGGATTTTGTGGTTTAAACCTAACAGACTGACTTTTAACTCTTGATCTAGGAGGTAAAAAGTTTATATCTTTATTTTTCCTGCAAAAAGAAGCAAGATGGTTGGAGTTTCCACAATTATAGCATTTATTTTTAGGAGCATTAGGACAAGCATATAATTATTACTTTTATTCACACCTTCCTTTCCGTTCCTATTTTTCCTAGCTTCCTTTACATTGTTCATATTTTTATTCTCTTTTAGCTTATACTTAAGCTGCTTGTTTGTCATTAAGCCAATGTTTACCAAAGCTGGTTTATCCTGTTTTGATTTGTCAGAAGTTGACTTTTCTTTGACTTCTGTTTTAGAGTCTTTCATCTCTTTAGACTCAAACACAACAATTTTTGCAACAAATTTAACATGATTTACCTTTGGCTTTACAATCTGTTTGATAGCAATTGGCTTATTTGGCAAAGTCTCTTTCTCACTTTTACCATCTTTATAACCTAACCCCTCTTTCCAGTTTCCACTACTTAGAATATTATGAGTTATTTTTCCTGAGTTAGTCCAAGTCCTGATGATTTCTCTTTCTTTTTCTAATTTAGATTTTAGATAATCATTCTATTTAAGTAGTTCATTCTTAACATACACAGCATTATCTCTCTATATCTGAATAGTGTGTTCATCTTGACTAACTCTTCTTCAAGATAACTATTTCTGTTTTTGTACTTTAGATTCTCTAAAGTCTGATATCTAAAGCTAATATAAATGTTTTTCAAAAATAATCTCAACAGTAATATCTTCTGTATCAAAAGCAAGAGTTGATAGAGGTACCTCTAGTTTAGCAGCATTAGAACTGCTATCAGCATTTGTCATTAAGGCATAGTTCACCTCTTCTTTAGATTCTGAAGTGTCTGCCCAGTTTTTCTTCTTTGTGATAAGTTCCCGGCCTTTATCACCTTTTCCTTTCTTGTAATCAGGAGAGATGTGGCCTCTTTCACCATAATTGTAGCATTTGACATTTGAGTTGTCTCCTCTGTCAAACTTTCTTCCTTTGCCTTCAGACTTTCTGAACCCTTTCTTGTCAGAACTTCCACCTTTCCTGGAAAACTTCTTACCCTTTCCAAAGTTCTTGTAGGCTATCTTTGTGATACCCTTCACCATAAGAGCACACAGTTGCATCATCTCTGCATCAACATCCACTTCAGATAAATTTTCAGGTTCTGAATTATCATCATCAGAATCTGATGACTCTGAATCGGACTGTATGATGAGAGCCTTTCCTTTTGCCTTCCTAGAGATAATTGGCTTTTCTTCAGACTTTAAAGCAACTGTCTTAGACTTCCCTCCATGCCTCTTCTTTCTTTGCTCCATCTGAAGTTCATGAGTCTTGAGCATCCCATAGATTTCATCAAGAGACATATCAGCAAGTTCATAGTTGTCTATTATTGTAGTAGCTTTCAAATCCCACTTTTCAGTAAGAGCTAGTAAGAATTTCATATTTGAATCTTCGGTATCATATTCCTTATCCACCAGTGACAGATCATTCAACAACTTTGTGAATCTGTCATATGAATCAGTTAGTGACTCATCAGATTTTGAGTCAAAGTGCTCATACTCCTGTGTGAGTATTGTCTTCCTGTTCATTTTGATGGCATTGGTTCCTTGACATCTCACTTCCAATACATCCCAGATTTCTTTTACAGTCTTGCATGCAATCACCCTGTTTGACATGACATTGTCAAGTGCACTATGAAGCAAGTGTCTTACTTTTGCATCCTTACCTAGTGAAGAGATGTCTTCAGTGGTGTATTCTCTCTTTTCTTTGGGAACTATCCTTTGTGGCTCGTTCCCAACTGCAACAGAAAGCTTTTTGGGCTTGTGTGGACCATCACAAATTCTGTCTAAATATTCTGGATCTGTAGCTTCCAGAAACATGGCCATCTTCACACTCCATACAGGGTACTCAGACACCCTGAGCAAGGGAACCCTGATGGTTTCATATCTACTGGTGTTTTGAATGGGTTGAACCTTTGCAGGTTCTTGAGGGTCTGATATTTTTGCTTGTTCAGATATAATTGATTGTTTTTTTGAATCTTAACTATTTGTAAGCTTAACGGATTTGCTCTGATACCACTTGATAGGCCTCAAAGATACCATAGAAGGGGGTTAAATATATTATCTACAATCAATTCGATTATGAACACAAGTATGTAACAGAAAACAAGTTTATTCAATATATCAAACTCTGTTACAGCAGGTTTAATCTACTCTCTCAGTGATGTATGATATCACTAAGAGCTGCTAGGGTTACAATGTATAATATTCTCGTGAATGATAACACTTGTAGTGTAAACCCTAATCTGTGTTTATATAATACACAGTTACATGATAACTACCAATTGATATGATAATGATTCTATTTCCTAGAATATATCAATCAAAGATTATCTACTACAGTCCTATAGCTGTCTAATTCTTCATGCATATCTTTACTTGTTTAATCCAGATCCTCTCCTATAAATCAGCCGCTTTTCATCCCTGAAGTGTATCCGCACTTAAGTTCTGATATAAGTCCTGACGCCTTAAGTTCTGAAAACTTCCTGTCTTCAGTAATTTGTGATTTCCAGTTAAGTTCTGATATTCTGATAATAAGTTCTGAAACTAAACAAATCAGATTAGGCATGACATCACAAATATATCTAACAGGTTAAAATATATCAAATTACTCAGAAATTATGTATAATGAAGAACATCTTTAGATCCGAATCATGGAAGGGTGGTGACTTATCTCAGAAGGGTGAAGTTCTGAAAGCCCAGCTGGTTGACATTCAGACTTAATTGGATCTTTTTCCTTTTGATGAGGAGCTTCGGGATAGGGAGCAGTCTATTGCTAGGGAGTACAGATTTTTTAAGTTGGAGGAAGAGAGACTTCTAAAGCAGAGGGCCAAGATTCATTGGCTTAAGGCGGGGGACCAAAATTCCAAATTCATTCATAAAATTCTTCAGACTAGGAGGCACAAAAAAACTATTCTGGAGATTTCTGATGAACATGGGAATGTGTTTCAAGGGGAAGGTATGATTTCTCACTTGGTTCACTTTTATAAGAATCTATTGGGAAAAAGGGACTATTGTGACAGGTTTGTTGGTTTAGAGCCTTTTGCTAGTAGATTGGAGGTTTCTGCAGCTGATGATTTAATTAGAGAAGTTTCTAGTGAGGAGATTAAAGAAGTCATTTTTCAAATGGGGGATGATAAAGCATCTGGTCTAAATGGTTATTCAGCTCTATTTTTTAAAAAGGCTTGGGTGGTTATTGGTGAGGATGTCTGTCAGGCTGTTAAGGAGTTTTTTGTGACTGGTAAGCTTCTCAAGGAGGTCAATGCTACCTTGTTGGCTCTTAATCCTAAAATGGATCATCCTAAAGTGGTTGGTGAGTTTCGTCCTATAGCTCTTTGTAATTTTATTTACAAATGCATCACTAAAATAATTACTAATAGGATTGAGGCGTGCCTTAGTGGGTTGGTGGATGATACTCATAATGCTTTTATTCTGGGGCATCATATCAGTGACAATATTTTGCTCACTCAGGAACTTTTAAAAAATCATCATCGAAAGGTTGGTAGCCCTCGGTGTGCTATCAAAGTGGACATTAAAAAAGCATACAATAGTGTTTATTGGGATTTTCTAATTGATGCTCTTCAGTTGTTTGGGTTCCCTGATAAGATGATTGGTAGGATTAGAGAATGTATTTCTTCTCCTTCTTATTCAGTTATTCTGAATGGTCAGATGCATGGTTACTTCAAAGGAGAAAAAAGGCTTTGGCAAGGGGACCCCTTGTCTTCTTAATTGTTTACCTTGGTTATGCAGGTTCTCTCTCTGATGATTAAAAAGATAATTGATGAGGAAGGCACTTTTAAATACCATCCTAAATGTGCTAAGCTTATATTACTCATCTCTCTTTCGCTGATGATTTGTTTCTCTTTTGTGTTGCGAAGCCTAATTCGGTTCAGATTTTGAAAGATTGTCTTGATGAGTTTAGGAGATGTTCTAGTCTCTGGCCTTATAATGATAAGAGTAATATCTTCTTCGGTAGTATGCCTAGGTCAGATAGGTTGTTAATTCAGAATATTTTGGAATTTATATTGGTTCCTCGCCGGTGAAATATTTGGGGGTTCCTTTAGTCTCGTCTACTTTGTGGGTTAATGATTGTAAGTCATTGGTTCAAAATGTTCGAGATAAAATTGAGTCCTAGAAAAATAATTGGCTTAACTATGCAGGTAGGGTTTAATTAGCGACTTCGGTTCTATTGTCTATGCAAGTGTATTGGGGGTCTATTTTTTTGTTGCCTATCACAGTTATAAAGCAAGTGGAGAAACGTATCCGTAATTTCATTTGGGGTGGTAAGGAGATGTCTAAAGGGAAATCTAAAGTCTCGTGGAAGGATGTTTGTTGTCCGAAGCAAGAAGGGGGTTTGGGTCTGAGGTCATAAGGTGTTGGTATTAAGCGCTTATGGTTTACCATATTTGGAGCTTAGTTTCTGATTCTTGTTCTTTATGGGTGAAATGGATTCATGAATATCGCCTCCGAGGTAGAAGGTTCTAGGATGTTAAAGTTTTTTGGGACGCGTCTTGGAGTTGGAAGAATATCTTGGCACTGCGAGAGGAGATTAGACCATTTATTAAATCATTTGTGGGTAATGGTCAGGATACTCATTTTGGTTTGATATTTGGGCTTTGGAGGTCCTGTTTTCCAAGTTCTGTTCTCGTCGTGTTATTAGGGATTTGGGATTGATTAAATTCAATAGGGTAGTAGACTTTATTGTTGATGGGCAGGTGGAGTGGCAAGAGGGTCTGTTTTCAAAAATTGCTCGACTTCAAGGAATGGTGGTGCGTTCCTCGGATGTGCAGGATCAAATCCAGTGGCTTTCTAAAGCTAGGAAGGTGGAAATATTTTCTGTTTCATAGGTATGGGAGGACTTGCATCAAAACAGGAGTAAGCTGGCTTGGTGGTACCTAGTCTGGTTCCCAAAAAGTATCCCCAAACACTGTTTTACTCTGTGGCTTGCTATTCGGTAGCGTTTACTCACCCAAGACAGACATAGAAGTTGGAAAATTTCTCTACCATTAGTGTGTAGTTCTTATCAAAGTACTCCTGACTCAGTTGATCACCTCTGGTTCAACTGTAAGTTTAGTCGATCTATCCTAACAGAGTTTCAAAGGAGAGGGTATTTATTGCATTTCAAAGGTGGTTGGGTAAATTTTATTCGAGATGTATCGAATTGTTGGAAGGGTAAGCAAATTCATGTATTAATTAATAAACTGATTTTAGCAGTAGTGGTGTTCCATATCTGGCAAGAAAGAAACAGAAGATTATTTCAGAGGAAGAATAAGAAGAGTTGGCAAGTTATTTCATATATAGATGATGATGTCAGGAAGAAACTTCAAGGCTTGGCTATGATTAATTCTTTGAAAGTGCGGGAGGAATTAGTGAAGTGGGGTACTTTTCTTGAGCAACCTTCAATCAAAAATAGTTAAAATGGAATTTTGTCTAGAGATTTGGTGTGGTCTGAGATTTTGGTTTGTTAAGTTCTGGGGTTATTTTTTCCGATTTAAGCTGGTTAATTATGGTTTCTTGAGCTGGTTTTCTGGTTTTATCACGCTGCTTTTTAAAGAAGGGAGATATCAGCTATGGTTCGAAGCTGTTGGTCTGGGGATTAGTATGGGGTTATGTAGTGTTTTTTTATGGTATCTTCTTGTCTCGTTCCTTTCTTGGCTGCAAGTCTTTTCCGTGGTATATATCTGGTGGTTCAGATGTTGTTCGCTATTATTTTGGGCTATGTTCTAGTGTGTGTGTGTGTGGAGTGTGGTGTGTGTGTGTGGGTGTGGGTTTTGGTTTGGGGGTCTGCTTTTCTGGGTAGTGGTGATAGGTCTGGGTATTGTTTGAGGGGTGATTTTGCGAAGTTTGAGCTGCTGTGGGGTGATTTTTAGGGTTTGCTGGTGGTTGGGTCTCGTTGGAGGTGGCAAGGAAGGGGGTTGTTTGTTTCGAGTTTGTGCAGATGGGGGGACTTTGGTTTGGTTCTTTTGCAAGGTTGGTTTGGGTTTTTTGTAGCAGGCTTCTTAGGGTTTAGTCCTGGGTGTAGTTCGAAGGGGAGGGGGTAGATTTAGTTGGTCTTGCATGTTTTACGAGACTTGGCCTCATTTACCCAAAAAAAATATACCTTAATATAGGCTAACTATAAACCATATTACGCTAATTGGCCTTAATCGCGGCTAATTGACTCTAATCGGGGCTAATCATTTAGTGTAAGTTGTTAATTAACCTAATATAGGCTATTATAAACTATATTACACCAATTCGCCATTATACTAGCTAATCGACCCTAATCGGGGCTAATTATTGGGCGTAAGTTGTTAAATAACCTTAATATAGGTTAATTATTAAATATATTATGCTAATCGGCCTTAATCACGGCTAATCGGCCCTAATCGGGGCTAATTATTGAGCGTAAGTTGTTAAATAACCTTAATGTTGGATAATTATAAACTATATTACGCTAGTTGGTCTTAATCAAGCCTAGTCATCTCTAATCGGGGCTAATCATTAAATCTGAAAATTTTCATTTTTTGACGAAAAATAATTAAAAAAAATCATCTTTGTTTGTCAAGGGGAGCTAAAACTTTCGTTCATGACCGCGACGGAGGGTCGAGGGCTCCTCTGGAGCCTACTCTTCCGAGTGTACACTTCTGAGAAGTACGTCTGTGTTCGCAATGACCCACTTTACTTGTGGTCGTCACGAACTACATTGTTCGTGGTCGCCACGACCCACTTTATTTGTGGTCGCGACGGAGGGAAGAATTTCGTCCGTGACCGCGACAGAGGGAAGAATTTTGTTCGTGGCCGCAACGGAGGCTGAAAGGCTTCCTCTATGAGCCTACTCGGCCTCCTCTACTCGACCAAGAAATTCATCCGTGGCCACTTACTCGGCTAGGGGCGTCATGGCGTTGGCCTACTCTTCTAAAAATATTTTTTTTATTTATTTTTCGGCATTGTCATGACCGAGACGTTGGGCTAATGGCTCCTCTGGAGTCTACTCGGCTCACCAAACTTGGCCTGGAGCTTGTGCCGAGGTCTTCTACCCGGCTGGGTGGCTTTGGTGCAGGCCTACTCCATTAATTTGCACAGATTTTTTGGGCGTCGACATGAGCGTGAAGGTGGGTGAGAGGCTCCTCTGGAGCCTACTCGGCTTACCTTACTCCACCAGGGGGTTCCACCTTGACCCCCCACTTGGCTGAGGGGTGTTGGTCATGGCCTTCTCGACCGATGTTGCAATTTTTTTTTACGTCGTTGTATTGGCGACAGTGGGAGAGAGGCTCCCCTAGATCCTACTCAGCTCACCTCACTCCTCTAGGACTTTGTGCCAGGGTCCCCTACTCGCTGGTGACCCTTGGTGCAGGTCTACTCGGCTAAATTTTCCACCCCTCTATTTTTTTCCTTTTTTGCGTCTCCGTGTCGGGGACGGTGGGTGAGAGACTCCCTTGGAGCCTACTCGGCTCACCTCACGCGCCCGGGGCTTTGTGCCAAGGTCCCCTATTCATCTGGGGACCCTTGGTGCAGGCCTACTCGACTGAATTTTTCACTCCTTTTTTTTACGTCACCGATTGGGCGAGAGGTTTCCCCGGAGCCTACTTGACTCACCTTACTCGGCAAAGGGGCTTTATCATGCCCCTTACTCGGCTGGGGGGTTTTTGGTGGAGGCCAACTTGTCTAAAAGTTTACCTTGGTTTTGATGCTCTGTTAGGCTGAAAATCCTTAAAAAATAATCCTACTATTCTGAGTCTAATTTTTTGAGTTTACTCTTATGAGATTAGGTGAGGTGACATTCTACTAGGTTGAAAAGCCTTAAAAATAATCATACTATTCCGAGTCTACTCTTCCGAGAGTAAGCGATAGGACGTCCCACTAGGCTGAAAAGCTTTCAAAAATAATCATAGTCTTCTGAGAGTAAGCAGAGTAGGCATTCTATTCGGCTAAAAAGCCTTCCAATGAGCCTATTCGATTGAGTGTACTCTTCCGGGAGTAAGCGGAGTGGGCGTCTTAATCAGCTGAAAAGTCTTCCAATAAGCCTACTAGCCTGAGTCCACTCTTTCGAGAGTTTTTGTTCGTGGTCCCCATGATCCACTTTTATCGTGACGGTGTTCATGGACAATTGGTCGTGACCGTGGACTACCTAGTAGGTCGAGAACTTTCGACCGTGACTGTGGATACTTGGTCGGCTGAAGGCCTTCCCGGGAGGCTACTCGACCTTTTCTTTACGGAACTTTGGTCTTGACTGATGAGGTTCTGACATGGTTGTGGTTGGCAAATAACTTGAATTTTTAGTTTCGAACTTCATCTTTTTACTAATCTTGACGATTAATGCAATTAATCCATGAGTTATTGGACAACATGTCTCGATCATATCCGTGACGGGCCTCAAACATGAATGACCTCATTTGTATTCGTGAAGGGCCTCGAACTTCATATAGAATTCATTTACGTTACCATAGATGCCTACTTATATCTATGGTTACATCAAATGCCATTAATGGTTACACCGAAAAAATGTGTAATCTGATGTAGTCGAATTTTTTTTAAGGCACCTGTGGTCACACTTTAGCCGCTGACACTGAAAAAATGTTACAATATGTCATATATGATGTAATGCAAGTAGTCCTCCATAGTTATAACCATTATAATCCAAAATGAAACATATTAAAGATCTAACCACAAGTTGGGAACTAAATAACAAAAATCAACCCCTAAATAAAAAAAAATTAATATAAAATACTACACGGCTCAAAAATAAATAATTTTATTGCAAAGTAAAATTATATGTGCAAATTCAAATATTACCCTTAAACATAAAAATTCTAGAGTAATACTCCCTATAACCTTTGTACACAGTTTACTTTTTGGACATGCATGCATTACAAAAATAGTAAAATATAGAGTAAAGTTCTATGGAGACCACCTTTTTGTTGCACACCCGGAGACCACTTATGTTCAGCAAGTAAAATCTTGCATAAAAACAATGCAAAATTTATTATTTTACAAATTATTTTTTACAAAGATCATCATTTTATTTGAAATATTAAATATCATATATGTTCTAGATGTATAATATTATAAAATATATTTTTTCAATGAAACATGTTTAGTTTGCAGAACATTTGTTCAGTATGCAGAATATACATTATACTTATTAAACTTAAAGTATCTTCCACTATTATCTATTATCTACTCATATCCACTAATTTCTTCCACTATTAATTGATCCTCAATTTTAATTATCTTATTTTTCGCTACCAAAATACACTTTTTATTAACCTTCATGTCACGCC
Source organism: Apium graveolens (assembly GCF_009905375.1). Classification (NCBI taxonomy): domain Eukaryota; kingdom Viridiplantae; phylum Streptophyta; class Magnoliopsida; order Apiales; family Apiaceae; genus Apium; species Apium graveolens. The sequence continues at coordinate 86,823,961 of NC_133650.1, read as the reverse complement.
CCATGCATACTAATTATGTATACCAATGGATGATAATTATGTACCTATGAATGACCAAGAGGGTATAAATTATAGATAAATTAACTTAATGTATCTTGATACACTTTAAAATTTGAAAGTGTAGCAAAAGCTAGAAAAATTCTTATTGCTTCAAGTCTTAAAACTAGAGCAAAAGTTTCATCATAATCAATTCCTTCTTCTTGTGAGTAGCCTTTTGCAACCAACCTTGCTTTGTTTCTGGTAACTATACCATTTTCATCCATTTTGTTCCTGAACACCCTTTTTGTTCCAATTATGCTTCTATTCTTTGGTGCAGGAACCAATTCCCAAACTTTGTTTCTATCAAACTGATTCAGCTCTTCCTGCATGGCAGATATCCAGTCAGGATCCAGTAAAGCTTCATCAATTTTCTTAGGCTCCACTTGAGATAGAAAATATGCATGTAGGCACTCATTAGCAGTTGCACTTCTAGTCTTCACACCTGCAGTAGGATCACCAATATTTGCTTCTCTAGTGTGACTTCTATCACACTTCCTTGTATGAGTTTGTTGACTTGTGCCTTCATCATTTTCTTTATTGTTGGTATGACTGCTAGATCGTTCTTCTCTTTCTCCCCCTGATTTTGTGCTATCAAATTCAGGTGTTTGAGATGAGTTTCCACTTCCATGATTTTCCTGTTGAGTAGTATTTTCATTCATTATCTGTTGTGCATCAACTTCATCTTCCTCATCAGAATCACTATCAATGTTGAGGTTTTTAAATGCAAGGGCTTAAGCTTCATTATCATCAAGGCATTCCAAGCCCGGACACTTGTCATCATCAAAAGTCACATATGTGCTTTCCATAATTTTCTTTTGGTCAATCACATAAAATTTGTAGGCTGTTCTTTCCAATGAAAATCCCAGAAAAATTGCTTCAAAGACTTTTGAGTCAAATTTTCCCACATATTCAGAGTTGTCTTTCAAAATGTAACACTTGCTTCCAAACACATGAAAATGCTTTACAGTTGGCTTTTCTTAGACATGATTGAGTAAGGTGATTTGCCATGTGCCTTGTTAATGAGATATCTATTCTGAGTGTGACATGCAGTGTTAACAACCTCTTCCCAGAAACTTGTTGGCAACCTGGCATCTTGGAGCATTGTTCTAGTAGCTTCAACTAATGTTATGTTCTTTCTTTCAACTACTCTATTTTGTTGAGGCGTTCTAGTAGCTGAGAATTCTTGAACAATGCCATTGTTTTTGCAGAATTCACTCAATGTTGCATTTCTGAATTCTGTTCCATTATTACTTCTCAATCTTTTTACACAGTTGTAATCTTCAGCCTATTTTTCTATCTTCTTGATGTGCTCAATTATGATGTGTGGAGTTTCATCTTTAGAGTGTATGAACTCTACCAAGTGTATCTTGAGAAATCATCCACCATCACAAGTGCATATTTGTTCCTTGAAATTGATAAGACATTTACTGGCCCAAACAAGTCCATATGAATTAGTTGCAAAAGAGTTCTTATAGAATTCACAGTTTTTGACTTGTGACTTGATCTTTTCATTTTTCCTTTCTAACAAGCTTCACAAATTTCAACTTGAGCAAACTCCAGTTTAGGCATGTCTCTTACCAACTCCTTTTTGACCAAGGTGTTAAATGCCTGGAAATTCAAGTGAGACGGCTTCTTATGCCATAACTTGCTTTGTTCTTCTGATGCCTTGGTATAGAAGCAACAAATTCCATCCTTATTTGTTGAGTCTAAGTCTGCAACAAACATGATTCCTTTCCTTACTCCTTTCAGAGCAACTTCACCAATTTTCTTGTTGTTGATAAAAGTGCATTCTTCTTTGTTGAATAAAACTTCAAATCCTTTGTCTGCAAATTGCTTAACACTGAGAATATTCACTTCAAGACCAGCTACCAGTGCTACATCATCCATGACAATATTTTCAGAAACAATCTTGTCATATCCCACTGTGAATCCTTTGTTGTTGTCTCCAAAGGTCACCAAAGGGCCAGCTTTCTCCTCAAACTGTGATAACAGGGCTTTATCACCTGTCATATGCCTGTAACATCCACTATCTATGATCCAGATGACTTTCTTCACTTTGCCCTGCACACAATGACTTTTAAGTTTGTTTAGAAACCCAAGTAGTGTTGGGTACTTTCTTCTTGTTAACTGATTTAGCAAAAGTAGAATGAGTAGTTTCAGATAAAATAGAGTTCATTGAATATTGAGCATTTTCCCTTTCTGTTATAGATTCAATTCTTGTTTCCTTGAGGTCTACTCTCAGTTTGTGGCAGCTTTTCATCACTTTTAAGTTGCAAGGAATGTAGTCAAACTTGTCACAAAAGGAGTAGGGATCATTTGCATTTGCTTCATTGTATTTGCAGGCTCTTTCAGTTGGCTTGCTAACTGCCTTTTTACAAAGGTGAGTTAGGTGATTCTCAGAGCCACATTTTTTACATTTCTTTCTTGGAGCATCTACAACATAAGCAAAATTGTTGCTTTTGTTTATCCCTATTTTTCCATTTCTATTTTTCTTTTTCTTTCTTGCATCTTCATTTTTGGTCTCTTTGACAAGTGTCTTGGGACTTTGTTTATCCATAAGCTTTTCTTCAGTATTGGAAGACTGAGTTGATTCTGCAGTTTTTTTCTCTTTATCCTCATCAGCAATTTCTTGCTTTATAATCAATTCTTCTTCACTGAAGTTGACTTCACATGCCTTGAACATAGGTGATGTAACCTTTCTCAGCATAGCTGGAATATTTTCATTAACTGTTGATTTTCCTTTGTCACATGTCTCTTTCTTCTTGTTGTTCAAGGCATCATAGTCACGACCCATATCAATATTTGCACATGGCTTATTTTTCTCATGATATCGTCCAATTAACTCACATGCATTCTTGAAAGACTTCAACTTCACCTCATTCTTTTTCAGCTTCTCCCTTAGCACTGCTTCAATTTCATCTGCATACTTGAGCTTTTTCTTGAGATACACATTCTCTTGCTTTACAACTTCAAGCTCCACCAAAAACAATTCAGTTTCTTGCTTCTCACTTTCAAGCTTCTCATTTATCTTTGTTAATCTGCTAACTTCTTCATTAGCAGCAACCATGCTTGTGTTAATGTGAAACATTTATGTGTTAATCTTCTCTACAGTTTCCTTATTTTGACTCACATTTAAATCAATGGTGGTAAGAGTTGGTACCTATGATTTAGATGAAGATGATTCTCCTTTCTCCAAGGCCGTGAGTGCATAATTTCCAAATTTTTCATCTTCATCATTTTCAGAGTCATCCCAACTTTTACCCTTTGCAATATAAGATTTGCTTTGCTGTTTCTTCAGAAGAGCTTCATACTTTGCTTCTAATTCAAGATAAGCTTTATCCTTCTTTGCTTTCTTGGGTTTCTTGCATTTTGTAGCAAAATGGCCCAATTCATCACAGTTGTAGCACATTATCTTAGATCTGTCAATAGATCCAGTTTTGTAACCATTCTTGCTATCAAAAGTGTACTTCCCTTTTCCTTTTCAACTGTTGTCTTTGTTGAAAGATTGTCCTTTACCCTTGAAAAATCTTGGCTTATTTACTCTAATATTAGAGAATTTTCTAGCCAAATAAGCCATAGACTGATCTAGCTCATCCAGTTCATCAAGAGTGTAAAACTCATCATCTTCCAATTCCAGAATGACTTGTTCCTATGAATCATTTGTTCATTGCTCATTAGTTGAGGTCACTGGAGTTTGAGATCTTGGCTCATCAGTAGGTGTTTGGCTTTCATTGACAATTAAGCCACTTGAGCCATCTACAACATGTCCTTGACCAGATCTCAATGATTTCTTTTGAATCATTTCTAGTTCATATATTTTGAGAATTTCATATAGAACTTCCAGTGTAATTCTGCTCAAATCTCTCCCTTCCCTGATTGCTGAGATTTTCTGTTCCAAATGATCAGGGAGAGTAAGCAAGAACTCCAGGTTCACTTCTTCAGCTTCATAGTATTTGTCATGGAGCTGCAAATCACTTATCATCTTGTTAAACCTTTCAAACACATCAGTTATACTTTTCTTTGGCTTGGCCATGAAACCCTCATACTGTGAAATCAGTATCCTTCTCTGACTAGATCTAACTTCTTCAGTACCCTCATAGAGTATTTCAATCTTTTCCCATATTTGCTCTGCAGTGTCACAGTTGACAATATTGTTGTACATCACATTGTCAAGTGACTCAATCAATATTAATTGCAAGCCACTATCCAAGGAAACTTTCTCTTTTTCAGGCTCAGTATACTCAGAAGGGTCTTTTGGAGCATAATGAGCTGGGATAACCATGTCTCCATCTGTAGATTCCTCAACTCTAACCATAGGAGTGAAGAGCCCATTCTTGAGGATCTGAATGTAGAGTGGATTGGCCATCCTGATAAACAACAACATTTTCTTTTTCCTAAGAGTGTAGTTAATTTTGTCAAAGGTAGGAATTTTGATGCTACTGATTTTTTGTGTATTCATTCTTCCAAGATCTTGAATCTGTTTACTTTCAGATTTTGCTCTAATACCACTTGTTAGGGAAATGAATAACACACAGAGGGGTGAATGTGTTTGACTATTTTTGAGCTTTTCTTGAATCTTTTATGGTTGAACAAAGTAAATTATCTTGTAGTAAAAATATGTTCATGCAGATATTAAGTTTGCAGAAAATAAAGAACAAAAATATTCAAAACTCACTTAATTTTATATTAAAATTAAGAATGTTTTGCTACAAAATTTCTAGGCTCTTTGTTGATAAAGAGCTTAGCTTCTACTTGAGAGTGTTACAAGATTATCTATCTAAATTGTTAATTATGACTAAAGGACCAGTGTTAACTTTATAAATCAGTTAACTGCTAGTTTACACAGTGTACAATAAAATATGCTAATAGTTTTTAAACAGTCACTTTTCATTTCCATTTATAGAAAAATATATCTTCTATTTCTGGCTTAGCATATCTTTAGAATCCTGTGATTATATTGATCTTCCTTTGTCAGTTAATCTTCACCATTGATCTTGCACATCCTTTAAGCTGCTTTTTGTAGACTTGTCAATCCAGCTATTTGGTTGTTTGTTGAATGTTAATCTTGGATATTGAACTGATATGCAATTTTGTAGTTTGAGATTTTACCTCGAGATCTCCATTTGGTCTATAGAGAACTTGACATCTTGATAAGTATATTGGCTTATCGAGATCTCTAATGCTCCATAGTAAATTTGACTTGTAGAGGTGTCTGAGTTCTCTATAAAAGAATTTGGCTTGTAGAGATCTCTAGTCTTCATATCTTCACTTTGACTATCGATATCTCTGAGTTCTCTAATGACTAATTGACTTGTCGATAAGTCAGAGTTCTCTAGTCAAATTTGACTTGTCGACAACTTAGAATTCTCTAGTGAATTTTGGCTTATCGATATCTTTGAGTTCTCAAGTGAAATTTGGTTTATCGATAACTCAGAGTTCTCTGATGAATGTTGACTTGTCGATAACTCTGAGTTCTCTAGTGAAGAAATGACTTGTTGATATCTCCTACCTTGACTTGTCGATATCTCTGTAAGTTCTCTAGTGCCTTTCCTGACTTCTCGATAAGTCATTTTGAGTTCTCGAATGACTTCTCTATAACATTAAATCTGTGATTTGTAGAGATCTTGACTTAGAATATTTTTCCTAAAACAGATTTATTCAACTCCAAGCTTCTTCATAATTCTTCTAAGGCATGATCTTCTTCTAGATAGAATTCTTAGGCTTGACAATATTTATAGAAAAAGACTTCAGTCTGCTCCTTTGACATTTTTCCATACTTTAAGTGTTACAAGTACAAAATACAAATGTAGATAACAATACAACTTACTTAGTGTTGACAAATTGTCTTAGTCTTGTTAAGGTACAGGCATATCTTGCACAACACCTACTCGACTCACCTTACTCGGCAAAGGGGCTTCATCATGTCCCTTACTCGGCTGTGGGGTTTTTGGTGGAGGCCTTCTTGGCTGGGAAATTTTCAAAAAAAAATCTTTGGGTGGTCAGCTCCTACTCGGCTGAGAGGCTCCCCTGGAGCCTACTCGGCTGAGGGTATTCGACCCTAAAGTTTTACCTTGGTTGTGATGCTCTGTTAGGCTGACAAGCCTTAAAAAATAATCCTACTATTCCGAGTCTAATTTTTCGAGTTTACTCTTCTGAGATTAGGTGAGGTGACATCCTACTAGGGTGAAAAGCCTTAAAAAATAATCATACTTTCCCGAGTCTACTCTTCCGAGAGTAAGCGATGGGACGTCCAACTAGGCTTAAAAGCTTTCAAAAATAATCATACTCTTCCGAGAGTAAGCATATTAGGCGTTCTATTCGACTGAAATGCCATCCAATGAGCCTATTCGATTGAGTGTACTCTTCCGGGAGTAAGCGGAGTAGGCGTCCTAGTTGGCTGGAAAGCCTTTCAATGAGCCTACTCGCCTGAGTGCACTATTTCGGGAGTTTTTGTTCGTGGTCCCCATGATCCACTTTGGTCTTGATGGTGTTCATGGACACTTGGTCATGACCGTGGACATCCTAGTAGGTCGAGAACTTTCAACCGTTAATGTGGATACTTGGTCGGCTGAAGGCCTTCCCGGGAGGCTACTCGACCTCTTCTTTACGAACCTTTGGTCTTGATTGATGAGGTTCCGACACGGTTGTGGTTGGCAAATAACTGGAATTTTGAGTTTCAAACTTCATCTTTTTACTAATCTTGGCGATTAACATAGTTAAATTTTGATCAAGGTTAAACCTTGAGTTTTTGGACAACATGTCTGGATCATATTCGTGACGGGTCTCAATCATGAATTACCTATTTGTAATAATGACGGGCCTTGAAGTTCATATAGAATTCCTTTATGTTACTATAGATGTCTACTTATATTTATGGTTACATCAAATGCCATCATTGGCTACATCGAAAAAATGTGTAATCAGATGTAGCCTAATTTTTTTTAAGGCACCTATTGTCACACTTTAGCCGGTGACAGTGGAAAAATGTTACAATATGTCATATATGATGTAGTGCAAATAGTCCTCAATGGTTATAACCATTATAATTCAAAATGAAACACATTAAAGATCTAACCACAAGTTGGGAACCAAATAACAAAACCGAACCCCTAAATAAAATAAATTTTTAATATAAAATGCTACACGGCTAAAAATTAAATAGTTTTATTGCTAAGTAAAATTGTGTCTACAAATTCAAATATTACCCTTAAATATAAAAATGCTAGAGTAATACTCCGTATAACCTTTGTACATAGTTTACATTTTAGACATGCATCCATTACAAAAATAGCAAAATGTATATTAAAGTTTTATGGAGACCCCCTTTTTGTTAAAGACGCGGATACCACTTATGTTATGCGAGTAAAATTTTGCATAAAAACATTGCAAAACTTATTACTTTGCGAATTATATTTTACAAAGATCATCAATTTATTAAAAATATTGAATATCATATATGTCCTGCATGTATAACATTACAAAATATTTTTTTCAATGAAACATGTTTATTCTGCAGAACATTTGTTCAGTTTGCAGAATAAACATTATACTTATTAAATTTAAAAAATCTGCAACAATTTTAATGAATTGGTGATCTTCGTAGAATATATTTTATAAAATATTATATTTTATACTATTTTGATTACAAAATATAGATGGTTTCCTAGGCCTCCATTGAAATAGGGTCTCCATAAAACTTTACTCAAATTTTATACTATAAAAATTAACAATTATCCACTCATATCCACTAAATTCTTCCACTATTAATTGATCCACAATTTTAATTATCTTATTTTTCGCTACCAGGATACACTTTTTATTAAACTTCATGTCAGGCCCCATGCATACTAATTATGTATAGCATTGGATGATAATTAGGGGTGTGCAACGGTCGGTTTGGTCGGTTTTTTACGATCAAATCGGACCGGACCATATATAACGGTTTTATAGAATATCAAACCGGACCGGACCGTTTGAAATTTCGGATCAGACCAGACTAGACCAGACCGCAAGTTAACGGTCCGGTCGGTAACGGTTTGAAACCTAACTAAATACATAATTATAAAATTTATTTATTTTTTAAAATTTAGAATACAAATATTACATATAAAATACAAATTTGAAGATATTATTTTGAAAATATATCTAAAGTATAAAATAAACTTAAGTAATTAATAGATATAAATATATATACATAAAAATGGTATATAGTTATAATAAATATATTAATATATATTGAAACGGTCCGGTTCGACCTTAACGGTCCGGTTTGGAGATGAAAACGAGGTCGAACCGTAAAATAACGGTTTTTATTCACACCAAACCTAGACCAAGTCGAACCGCCGAAAAAATCGTCAAAAGCGGTTTGGTCGGTTTGGTCCGGTCCGGTCCGGTCGGTTTGACTTTTTTTTGCTCACCCCTAATGATAATTATGTATACCTATGAATGACCAAGAGAGTATAAATTATAGATAAATTAACTTAATGTATCTTGAATTTAAAAATGAAATATGATCTATGGCTAAGACCAAAATAGTATACTTAGCTATGAGGAGTACATGAAAAAAATATTATTTAATAAAATTATTAGTTTATGGATTATTGATCAAGGTATAACTCTAATTTAACTTCACATCACTTAGTAGCAAATAATATTTATTAATTTTAATTTCTTACCATGTAAATAAAATTATATTTTTTGATAATAGTACAATTCTTTTTAACTACAAAAATTTGTACTTCAAAAATATATTTTAGTAAAATATACATAAATGTAACTAACTTATAAAGTTATAGATTTTTATTTTTAATTTACAAACCAGGCTGAGCAAACAAGTACCAGTTTGTTTGAATCCCTGGTCCCCTGACTACATTTCTTTGTTTGCTGTGCAGAGCGAAAGAACCGGTAAAGTAATAAATCGTGGTCTTATGAGGACTGTAACAAAGATGCTAGCAGATACCAGGAAGACTTTGAGAAGCCTTTCATCGAGGTGTCTGCTAGAGTCTCAACAGTTCATTGCTTGTTGTGATTGTGGGGAATATTTGAAGAAAGCCGAAACACGTCTTAATGTGGAGATTGAGAGAGTGTCCCACTACTTGGACTCAAAAACTGAAGTGAAAATAACAAATGTGGTGGAGAAGGAAATGATTGAAAGTCATTTTTATTTAAAATTTGTGGTCTTTTCGGGTAATGCCCAGACACTTTTTATTGAAAACAACAGGAGAATTGTATGAGCATTACTCCAGGTTATCGCAATTGGCACTAATGAAAGAGTCAATGGAAGCAATCGGGAAGGTGTTGAGAGGTTTGATGAGCCCGAACAGAGAAAATTTATCTTTACTGTATCCGAGGTACTGGGAAATCTGCCTCTGGTAGACTATTGATCCTAAACCTCAAGATTACATTCACATTAATGCAATAAGATTGTGGCGCAAGCAGCCCGATAAGGAGGACTAATACAGACAACTACATCAATTCTATATCATAATCACCATATTACAATGAATCAAGGAACCCTTTTTTAATAAATCAGAATGAATGAATGAATTTGTGTTAGAGAGAAATGATGAGCCTTTAGGTAATTACTACTTTCTAAGGCTACCGTGTTTAAATACGAATCTTAGGCACCAAGAGCAAGTGTTCGATTCGGGGAATAGTTAGCCCAAACTGCTCAGTCATATCCAAGTCTTCAGCAGATTTGCCGTGCGGTAACTCCCAATCAAAACAATGTAGCAACTGAGCCAACACTAGCTGAACGCTGAGCAACCCCAGTTGCATACCTGGACACCCTCTTCTACCACTACCAAATGGTAAGAGCTCAAAATCACGTCCTCGAAGGTCTATTTTACTCTCAGAAAACCTCTCTGGAATGAATTCTAGAGCATTGTCACCCCACACCTTAGAATCTCGTCCTATAGCCCATGCATTTACAATAATTCGTGACTTCTGAGGGATATGATATCCATTAACTACAATATCCTCCTTAGCTTCATGGGGACCAAGTAACGGTACAATAGGGTGTAGTCTCATACCTTCTCTAATAACCATGTACAGATATTCTAGTTTGGGCAAATCCGTCTCCTCCACCATTCTATCAAGTCCAACAATGGAAGTTAGCTCCTCTTGACATTTTTTCATTGCGCCTGGATGTCTCATTAGTTCTGTTAGTATCCATTCGATTGATGTAAATGAGGTGTCAATTGCTGCTGTAATGATATCGATCATGATGGACTTGATACTGGGTCTGTCAATCAGTTTGGCTAGCTCTTGGTGGTTGATAGAAGCGTTATTTCTAGATAAAGATATCATTTCATCGACAATGTCACGATTATTCTTAAGAGTGCCATTATTCAAATTTTGCTCATGCTCCTCAATAATTAGCTCCAACATTGCATCAAGTTTCTTGCTTGTTGCCTCGTATTTGCGTGACAATCCCTGTAGGAGGCAATGTGTAAATCACGTTAAAACTAGAAAGAGTAAAGAAGCTTAAAAATATGACAGAGATGATACATAGGACCTGAAAAATACTAAGTATGCCATTGTTTAACTGTACAACCAGAAATTATGAAGTTCCTTGACAATATATGTACCTGAAGGTCAAGTGGCTTTAGGGAGGGCACAAAGTCAGCAAGATTAAACTGTCCAGCCAAAGTAAAGGCTTCCGTCATGATGCCCTTGAGATCAAAGCGATCATCTTTGCTTCGTCCTAAAAGGAACCTAAACGTCATGTTCTCAATTAAACCCCCTACCTTATCACTAACATTCACCACCTCACCAGCCACGGCAGCTTTCTTAATGTCCTCCACGACTAAGCCAACCTCATCTCTTCTCATCCCTCGAAAAGAATTAACTTTTGCGGGAGCTAAAAGCTCTTGTACAACAAATTTTCTCACATGCCTCCAGTACGTACCATTGGTAAAACTAATGCCATTGTTACCATATGACATATGTGCAACAGCCTCCATTTGTGGTCGTGCTGCAAAAACACTGTCATGAGTTTTAAGGAAAAGTTGAGCAGCCTCAGGAGACGAGACAACTATAGCTGGCACCGAACCCATGCGTAAAGACATTATAGGACCATACTTCTTGGACAACTCATGGAAGGTGCGGTGGGGAAGGCTGCCCAAACTTAAAAGGCTACCAACAATCGGTAATCCTCTCGGGCCTGGTGGCAGTAGCTTACGCTGCCTGGTGTCGAGTATCCACCAGAATGCAGCTCCAAGGACCAGGAACAGAAATGAAAAAGCCCAGGAAAGTGTCATCGTTGGTTAATTATTTGGAAAAGGATATTATGGTTTTTAAAGATTGAAAGTAACTCAAGTATTGTAATGTAGTTGCTTGTATGTTGTGTGCTGTTTAAAAATGGTAGGAGTTTGGTTTTTATAGCTAGATAAACTGAGCAGCCAAAAATGAACCCACCTAAACCACAAGCAGTATTTCAACTGATTTTGTACCACATGCCTAAAAAAAAATTAAATATAAAATAAAAATTCCATGTGTAGGAAAGCTTCTGCTGGTTTCTTTTCCATTTTTATAAAAATGTTCCCTTCTTGTTTTTTTCTCCTAATATTTTTTTCAACAACACCCACATGCATGTACATGTACATCATATCTATTCAATTATTTCGGTCCTTAGTAATACATTTTTTGAATGCTTATAGAGTGCAAGGAGTTCACAAATCTACTTTTTCTATGCCGATTCCACCCTTCCAGGTCGATTAGACTTCAAGGAAGCAGTTGTATTACAATTATTAATATAATAAAACCAAGTCAAAGTGGCACACAGTAGTGAGGAACCCATTTAGACCGGTTTCTTTTTAAGATACAAATTTCAGCAGATTTTTTGTTATTCCTATTTATTTTCTTTCAATAAAACCCTATTTTTTGGGTGTTTGTGTGTCTCTCCTTGCGGTGTGTGTTTTGTTTTTTTTTTTTGAAATGTTTGTTATGTTTTTATTTAATCATGCTTGGGTTTATCTGGTGATGGATCTGTTGAGGACGAATTTATTGATATTTTTGGTGATCTGCAAAGCCTGCATCGGATCTGGGACGGTGGTGATTATTGGAAAAACTCACCTTTCACAACTAAAGATTGTTTATCTTTCATGGGTTTATACTTTCGACATGTCTATAGCTGCTATCCGGCATGTAGATAGCTGGGGTGCCTTCGGCATGTCTATAGTTGGTGTCCGACATTTAGATAGTTGGGGTGCCGCTTCTCCAATCTCATTTTATGCGATTGGTGTTTCTGAACACTGGGCTAACCATAGTTTTTATGTGATATGGTCAATTGTAATGTTGCTATTTTCTGAGATGCTGTTGCAATTTGGATCGTTTGGGATGTCTTTGATTTCGTTTTTAATTTCAAGAATTTTTAAATTCTATGTGTTAAACGATCAGGAAACAAATCATCTAATTGTTTTTAGTATGTTATTTGTTTTATCACCTGTTTGTATGACAGTTGGGGTTTGTCCCCACTGTATATATTCAATTTAATGAGAACTTTCTGCATTTGTCAAAAAAAAATTAATGCAAACGTTTGCTAGATGGAAATCACAAATTTTGTTTAGAAAGAACTGAGGTTGTGTTTCACAAAAAATTGTGTGCGACACAATTAATAAATCCCTAGTTGTTTCTAATGAATGAATGATTTTTAATTATATATTTTATTTCAAAATTATTTATATTTTAATACATACTAGTTTAAAACCAGTGCTATGTATAGATCACACATATTTCTTTTAATATTCTATAATTTTGTAAAAATATTCGAAATTTGATATGAGATATTACGAGATTTGTTAAAACTATGATGATATATTAAATCAATTTATTTTTTATTTTTCACTTCAAAATAACTAGCTTTTTAAAAATAATTCTTTTAGATAAGTAATATGCATTGATCAAGATAATATTATACAAATATTTTGAATTATTCAAATAAAAGTTATCTATATATTGTATTGTAGAATTTGATTCAATGTATTTTATACTATTTCAAGAATATATATATATATATATATAGGGAATGATCAAATACAAACTAAAATTAAAATAGAAACTTAGAACTAATCTAAGCCATTAGATCTACCTAATCTAATGGTCCCCTAAATCACATCACCCAACTACCCTGCACCCTCCCACACCCAATTTCAGCTTTTCCCCTCCGTTTTTAATTTGATATTTCCCGTCAAACCGTATTTTTCTTCACTGTATTTTTTTACATCTCTCAACGATCGATTTGCATACCATATGTGTTATATTTCGAATTAATTTTAAAAAGAAAATTATTTGGTTTCTAGTTTACATTCTAAATTGGTTTATATTGGAGTAGCCCTCTATATATATATATTGTTCAATAATTTGAAGGAACTAACCAGTTCAACTGATATTTATAAAATATTATTGAATTGAAAATTATTTAATTTTAGAAGAATATTATACAATGTTATCAAATTAATATATGAAGAAATATCAGAGTCGTAATGAAAGAAATTTAAAAATGGTTTAACTAACGATATAATTATAATTTTTCTTTCGAATTGTTGAAAAAAAATTATGAATATCAATAATAAGTCATTACAATATATAGTTTATTTTTATGTTCCAACCATAATTGATACTCGGTTGTGTTAAAATTATATATGGATTGTTTGTCAGTAATAATGTGAATACCATATATAAATTATTGCAATTTATTTATTACATAATTATAATTTTTGAATAATTATAAATGCATGTTATTTAAGTAATCAATTGCCTCACTAAATATTAATAATGATTATACATGTTCATTAATCAGATATTTAGCATATAAATAATTGAAACTCTCATAATTTACTAATAAATGTAACATACGATAATTTACATGTTGATATACACATATAACTTAATGTTACTTTGTTAACAGTAGTGTAAATAAAAAATTAACATTTGTCATAAATATGAATCTCAAAAATTAACTTTTTTCATTAAAATCAACTTTTATATTAACAGTAGTGTAAATTTTACATTATTGTAAATTATGATGGCAAGTCATTCTGACTTCAGTTATGCATTTTTTATCTTTTTAAATTAAGTAAGTTAATTGTATGTTAGTAGTTAACTCATTAATAATATAGACGAGTACATATAGTTTATTTATATGAAATTCAAAATTTTTGGTCAACTCTGTATTCAACATATATGTTAATTTTTAGTTTTTTTTCTTTTTAAACATACTAACGATATTTTATTGATTAAGTTTAATCATTTGGTTTTAAACGTACACTGACCAACATGTTTATATCCATTCATTCAAAACAAATTATACAACACAAACAAGAATGTATATATTTTGCTTAATGAGCTATATTAAAAATATTGTGTAATTTGGTAATGTCTTGTATGAAAATAATACACATTGATAAATAAGCAACTTGTTGTGGATAAAAACTTAGGGTATATTTAATGCTAGGGTTTGTGAGCTTCGAGGCTCGATTTGACTACTCTTGTGTTTCGTGACTCAATCTGCCTTAACATGATGCCTACGTACCTTGTTGTTCACCAAGGATCAAGTCAAAAACGTAGTTCTGATTTGTGGGGTGAAACCCCTTATATAGGCAGGGAATGCCTTGGAATTAGATTAGGGTTAGGAGACATGGTGGGCAAGTCTCCGAATTAGAATGGACTTTGGAGTCCTATAATGCAGGAAATTGATTCCTTATCCTATGAGATTTCTTAGAGGCCAATCTCCAAGGAATTATGTCATTATCTGGACTTTACTTATCAGTTGATTTATCCCTTATTAATTAATTATGAAATTAATTAATATTCAGGATTTTGGGCCCTTTATAATGGGCTTTCTTCTTTTTTTTAGTCGGCCCAATCCGTGTATAAATAACTCGATATTAATTACGCAATCAGAGTTTATTTTACTCCCTATCATTTGCCCCCCAATCTTCTGGGAAACCGTAAAAGATTTTGCAGAAGTGAAGTTTATTTGATCCCTTACAATGTATCGTTTTTTGCGTAAAGTGTGGAGCGACCTAAACATTTACAACGATTTTCCTTGTACGTGACTTCAGGGTTGTTACGTGACTTCAGGGTTGTTTTGGAACCTTCCTATTACTTTCCTTACCTAATTCCTACTTTTTACGAATTTTCTGGTATTTTTTCCTTAATTTACAGGAATTTTCCCTTAATTTTCGGGATTTTCCCTCATTTTAAGGAGTTGTCCATTAATTTCTGGGATGTTTCCCTAACTTTCAGGAATTTTCCCTTAATTTCTGCGGGTTTTCCTTAATTTACAGGATTTATCCTTAATTTCCAGAAAATATTCATAATTTTCAGGAATTTTCAAGGAATTTCCTTAATTTTCAGGATTTATCCCTAATTTCCAGAAAATATTCATAATTTCCAGGAATTTTCAAGGAAATTCCTTGATTTTCTAGGATTTATCCTTTAATTTTCTGAAGTTTTTTTTGAATTTTTCGAGAAATTATTTCAGAATTTACTATTTTCTGTATTTTCCCTGAAATTTATCCTTTTTTCTTCTCTTTCTTTTTTTTATATGCACAATTTCGACCAGGAATCCATTCGACCTGGATCCTGGTCAAATTATGCTCCCATGGAGTCTGGTTGAAGCTTCTTTCGGTCAGGAAGTTTTGATCAGGATCCTGGCCGAAATTCGGTTAGGACCTCAAACTTCTGACCAAATTATGGGCTAAAAATGAGTCTGGTCATGACTTTGTTCGATCAGAAATATTCGACAAGGAATCCTGACTGAATTCGGTTAGGATTTAATGTTGACTTTCGAATTTTTGACCGAATTAAGCTATATTATTTTCTGGTCGTGCATGGTTTCGATCAGGGCTTTTCGATCAGAATCCTGACCGAATTTCGGTCGACAGTAAAAGCTGAGTTACGATTTGTTGACCGAATTAAGGGCTCTTTAATCCTGGTCGTGAGTTTTTTCGATCAAAAACTTTCGACCAGGATCCTGACCCATTTTTCGGTCAGGATTTTCAATTTTAAAATTGGGCTCCAACCTTAAATCGGGCTTTTCCCTGGGCCTTCTTAGCGGGCCTTATCACATTTGGGCCTAATGTTGACCATGGGCCTTACTTTTCTGAGCTTTTGATCTTGGGCCCCTCTTTTTTTCAGGTTTTTAATTGGGCCTAGAACATTGGGCTTGGGATAATTATTTCCAGGCCCAAAATTGTTTGGATTCTCCAGAATTTTCTAGAGTTTCCCAAAATACATATATATATGTATATTATATATATATATATATATTAGGTGCATCTGGAAGTTTCCAAAATTGGGCTGGGCTTTTTGACCGGTAATAGCCGGTTAGACTTCCTTTTTACCGGCCCATGACCGGCTGGGAAGTCCTATATAAGAGTAGGGGGAGTGAAGTGAAATCCCACACTTCACTTTCTCATTTCTCATTTCTAAAAGCTCTCCTCCTCTCTCAACCTTCAACAACCTTCAAGAGTTCTTCGGTAGGAAAACAACCTTTTCCGGCCACCTTCTTCCGCCTCAAGCTTTTCCTCAACCTCCATTAATGGATGACAAAGGTTCAGAAAGGGCAGCAAAGATCGCTTCAGCTTCTAAGCGAGGTAACGACATTGAAATTCGCTCCTCCTATATATCGTTGATTGATATGATTAATAATAGGGGAGATGAATACCCATATAATGTTCATTTAGATTCCTTCGATTATTATAATAAATGGTATAATGCATCTAGTATCGACCTTCTTAATACCACTTATAACGTTCGCCCACCTTTCAAAAAAATTCCTGTTGAAGGTGGTGATCGTACATGCCACTAGAAACCAGATACCTTTTTTGTTTATGAAGATGCCATTTATGCTGGGCTTAGGTTTCCCTTTTATGAATTCATTCCTAGATTTTTAGCTGATTTACAAATTAATCATTGCCAACTTCCTCCAAATGCCTGGAGAAACATCCTTTGTTTCATGGTTTTATGCCTTAGGGGTGGTTTTCCCCTTTCCGTAGCTGTGTTTAGGAAAAAATTCAATGTTATAATAGTGCCCAGCCTGGTTGGGTCTATATTAGACAAAGACCCAAGTCTCCATAAAGCTTCAACAGTATTTCTATCCCTGATAACAACCAGCACTGGAGGGATAATTTTGTTAGACTCGGATGGGAGAATAGTGACTGAGGCACACTCTTTAGATCCTCCTTCGGGAAGGTCACTGATGGCAGCCCCAAAACCATCTACCTATCCCCCGAGGAAACTTTTATATATGATGAGCTTATTAAGGACAATGGTCAGACTCCCAGCTGGACTTTACTGGAGGAGTTCTCCTTGATCTAAGTGGGACTTTCTTCGGTCACTCAGAATGGTATTTCTCACTCTCTTTAAAGTCTTCTTTCTTTTTGACGTAATTAACGTAACTTATTTTCTATTTTTGTTTCTTTTTCAGCAGCTCAGGAGATTAATAATTCAGTCGTGCCGGTTGTCAAAGAAACGGCCAGGATGAAGAAGGCTAGACTTGCGGGTTTGGATACTCGCGGGAAGCTAACAGAGGCCTCCTTTTTGAAGAAGCATAAGGAGCCCATGATGGAGGCTTCCTCTGGAAGGGCTGAAACTCCAGTTGCTCATGCCTCTGTTGCTACTGGTGCTTTCCATCCTCTCTGGGGATTCCGTCGAGGGGATACTGTGGTTGGTTCCACGAAGCACTCATGGGACTGGTCCTACCATTCTATGACCCCTAAGGACTTTACAGATATTGTGGCAGGTCCAGACTTGGAGAGGGTAAAGTTTATGGGGGCTTAGTCCATTGCTTCGGTATATATTTCTTTTACTTCCTCTATCACAATTGTCCTTTAATTTATTCCCTTACCTTATATCTTTATAATTTTCATTTTCTTTCAGACCAACGCCTACTTTCAGGCATCTATTAGACAAGCCGAAGCTTGGAAGAAAGCCTCGGACAATGCGGATAACGCCCTCAGGAGGCAACAGAGGAAGTATGATGCGCTGGAGAAGAAGATGAAGCGCAAGGAGAAGGAGCTAGGGGAAGTTAACGCTGAGTTAATTACTCTACAGGTGGAGAAAGACAGAGTTATTGATGCCTACTTGGACACAGACGAATTTGCTCAGTCCATGAGGGTTAGGGACGACTGAGTTTTCCCCAGGTTTTTTATAACTGGTTGGGACACGGTCCTTGGGACCGTGAACGAGGCTTATCCAGACATTAACCCGATGGACTATGTGTGTCCTGATGATGAAACTCTACTACAGAGGTTTCATACCCGTGTAGTTGTCTCGGATGATATCCCTCAGGATCAGCTTCTCCCTCCTCCAGAGTTGTCTTCACGGCCTGTTACAGCGGACCTCAGCTCTTCTTCTTCGGAGACCGATACTACCGAGACATCAAGTGAGAGCAGAGGGGATGACATGGATGTTGAGGATACTTCGGCCCCTTAGAGTTATTATTGGCTCTGCGTGGCTTTGTTATTTATGTTCATAACTTATATCAGTCTCTTCTATTTATCGAACTTTATGCCTTTTATTTGAATTCATGCACTTAGTTCATTTACCATAACTTTGTTTGTTGTAGGAACTTAATACCATATTTTGGAAATTTTACAAATTTCATAAACTCTTGGGATTCATGCCTTACACAAGTCTTGATAAAACTAAACTTTAAAAATAATAGTCTTATAAAAATAAAATCCTAAGCAAGCAAAGCTTTCAGGTGCTTTTAAACCTATTTTCCACTTTGGCAAATTAACATATTTCCCATCAGACTTATACATAATAGACTTTCAAGTTTTGAGCGTGCCAAGTTATTGGGACTTCAAAACCATCCATAGTCTCCATCTTTTAGGATCTTCTTCCTTGAACACTTTTGACCTTGTATGGCCCTTCCCAATTTGGGGTGAGTTTTCCGTTCTGCCAACACTAGAAGCTTCCACCTTCCTTAGAACCAAATCACCTTGCTTGAAGAACCTTTCTTACACCCTTAATTTGTAGTCAGAAATAAGCCTTTTTCTGATATTCCACTATCTTCGCATGTGCCTCATCTCGTACTTCATCAATTAGGTCCAAGGCTAGTCTTTGCCCTTGCTCATTTTCTTCAGCATTGTACACTTAGATTCTGGGGGACGAGTGCGATATTTCTACAGGAACAACTGTCTCCGCTCCATATGCTAACATAAAGGGTGTTACTTTGGTAGTGACTTTACAAGTAGTCCGATAAGCCCAAAGTATTGGGAGTATTTCATCCACCCAATTATTCCTGGATTTTTCAATCCTATTCTTCAGCCCATCTAGAATTATACGATTTGCCACTTCCGCTTGCCCATTGGCTTGTGGATGAGCTACAGTGGTAAACCGCAACTCGATCTCATTCTCCTCGCAATACTTCCTGAATTCTTCATTGTTGAACTGTGTTCTATTGTCGGTGACAAGGATACGGGGAATTCTATATCTGCACATGATATTTTTCCACAGGATTGTGCAACCTTCTTGGTCTTTCATAAAAAAATTAATTAGTAAAATTTTTGATTTAAATAAAATATCCCCGATTACCCGCGGAGATATCGGTTTCTTGTTTGGGTCGGGGTGTTTAGCTTCAATCCACTTAGTAAAATAATCTATAGCTACAATCAGGAACTTCCTATGTACAGTGGCCATGGGAAAAGGTCTGAGAATTTCCATTCCCCACATAGCAAAAGGAATGGGAGAATTGATGGAAGTTAGCATCTCAGGAGGCTGTCGGATAACTGGTGCATGTTTTTTACAGCGATCACACTTCTTCACATATTCTTTGGCATCAGCCATCATTTCTGGCCAATAAAAACCTAAACGGGTTATCTTATGTACCAGTGCTTTGCCCCCCAAGTATTGCTCACAAATACCTTCGTGTACTTCTTCCAGAGCCAAGCGCGCTTCTTCGGGTCTAAGACACCTTAAGTAAGGAACCACATAAGATCTTTTGTACAGAATCCTATCGATCAATGAATATCTCAGTGCTTGAACAACTAATTTTCGTGCTTCAGTCACATTATTTGGGAGCCAACCAGTTTGAATATGGGCCTTAATGGGATCTATCCATGATGTCCCCAGCCCAAAAGGGGCTACAAGCTTAACATCAATGATTTGTTTTTTCAAAACACGGAAATCCACACTTCCTGGACTTTTCTCTATATCTGAAGAGGTGAACTTAGATAATTGCATCTGCCTTAGCATTTTCCTCTCTTGGAATGTGTTCGACATGGCATTCATTGAACTGAGTCATCACAGCTCTCACTAGACGGATATACTTGGCCATTGTTTCATCTCTTTCCTCAAACTCTCCCTTGACCTAGGATATGACAAGCTTCGAATCTCCATAAACTTTCAAGTTCTTGACCGTCAATGTCCCTGCTAGGACGAGGCCATCTATCAAAGCTTCATACTCAGCTTCATTATCTGTGGTTGGGAAGTCTAACTTCATAGCATATTCAATCAAGAAACCATCTGGACTTTGTAAAACAAGCCCTGCTCCACTCGAATTTGTTTTTGATGCTCCATCAAAATAAAGAACCCAGTATTCCTTCTCTTTAACTCCTTTTTCTTTGTCTACTTTATTATCATCCGTTTCTTGAGGTATAGTATCTTCCTGCCCCACGATTTCTTGGTTGGGTCTGGTACACTCCACCACAAAGTCAGCCAAGGCCCTGGATTTTATTGTCGTTCGTGGCTTGTAATTGATGTCGGATTCTCCAAATTCTATTACCCATTTAATCAGTCTCCCACTAGCTTTGGGAATGTGAATGATGTTTCTCAAATGCTGATTTGTTAGCACTTCAATTCCACGAGCTTCGAAGTAAGGACATAACTTCCTTGAAGCCATTACTAGGGCTAAAACAAACTTTTCAATAATCGAATAATTCAATTCAGCTCCATGCAGAATCTTACTGACATAATATATGGGTTTTTGGACTTTAAGCTCCTCCTTAACCAATACAGCGCTCAAGGCATTTTATGAATTGGCCAAATAAAAGTACACAGTTTTATTCAGAGCTGGTTTGGCCAACAACAGGGCATAAATCATATACTTTTTCAATCCTTCAAACGCCTCCTGACTTTCCTCAGTCCTTATGAAATCTTTTACCTTCTTCAAGGATTTAAAAAATGGCAAGCACTTGTCTCCAGATTTAAAGATGAATCATCCTAGAGCCGCAACTCTTCCAGTGAGTTTTTGAACGTCCTTTATGGAACGTGGTGGTTCCATATTCAGGATAGCTTTTATTTTATCGGGATTGGCCTTGATTCCTCTTTTAGAGACCATTAATCCCAAAAACTTTCCAGATCCCACTCCGAAAGCACACTTTGCGGGATTTAGCATCATTTTGTGATATCCCAGGACCTCAAAAGCTTCCCTCAAATGGGTTGTATGACCAGTCTTCACCAGACTTTTGACTAACATGTCATCGACAAAAACTTCCATAGTTTTCCCAATAAAATCCTTGAAAATCTTATTTACCAACCTTTGATAGGTAGCACCTGCATTCTTTGGGATGTCATCCTTGTGCATCTTAATCTGATTATATCCACTGAATCCATCTATAGAACTCAGCATCTCATGACCAGCGTTCGCATCTATCAATGTATCTGTTCTTGGAAGCGGGAAACAATCCTTCGGGCATGCATCATTCAAATTAGTGAAATCCACGCACATTCTCCATTTTCCATTAGCCTTCTTTACCATTACAAGGTTTGCTAACCATTCTGGAAATTGTATCTCTTAAATGAAACCAGCGTCCAAGTGATTTTCTACTTCCTGCTTGATTGCCTCCTACCTCTCAGGGGCGAAGCTCCTTTTCTTTTGCTTCACCGTTTTTCGATTTGGATCTATGTTCAATTTGTGAGTGATCAGTTCCGGGTCTATGCCAGACATATCAGCTGCTGACCATGCAAATACATCACTATTCTCTTGTAAGAATCTCACCAGCTTCCCTCTGAGGGGTTCCTCTATTGATGTTCCAATGAAAGTTGCTTTCTCTGGATCCTCGGGAGCTAAAGGAATCAGAATCAAGTCTTCTGGTGGCTTCCATTTTTTCTCGTCATTCTCACGATCAAGATCTTTAATAGGAAGAACCTGCCCCCCAACTTCATCTACCCTAAGAGAGGCTACATAAAAAATCCTTGCCATCTTTTGATCTCTTCTCTCTTCTCCAATCCCGTTCCGGGTGGGAAACTTCATCACTGAATGGTAAGAAGAGGGGACTGCCTTGAAAGCATGTATTCCCGTTCTTCCCATAATTGCATTGTAAGTTGATCCAACCTTTACCACTACAAAGTCCAACATCTGTGTTGCTTGTCTTGGTTCCTGACCTATAGTTAGGGGTAACTTAATTATTCCCTCCACTGGGCACTCGGCTCCAGCAAAACCATATATCGGCATATCAGTTGGGGTTAATTGAGAATCATTGTAACCCATCCTTGTAAAGGTATCATGGAGTAAGATATCGACTGAAGCTCCACTGTCCATGAGGACTCTCTTCACCGAGCTGTTCCCTATTATTGGTGTTATGACCAGAGTATCGTCATGAGGAAATTTGACACCCTCTGAATCAAGATCATCGAATGTCATTGTTACTTCTGTTCTGGCCCTTTTCGGGGCTTCTCCGATAATATGCATAACTTCTCTGGTATATGTTTTCCTTGAGTTTTTAGATGAACCAGCAACAGTTGGTCCTCCAAAATTCGTATTTATCACTGGCCCTCGAGGCCGTGGTCCTCCAAAGATTGTGTTTATCACCGGTCCTCTGGGTTGGGGATTTCACCCCTGATCATCCTGATCTCTTTTGCGATCATCGAAGTTCCTTTTTACACTATAATTCATATCTCCTCCATCTCCAGTATACTTGCTCAACCTTCCTTTTCGAATGAGGAATTTTATTTCATCTTTGAGTTGCCTACACTCATCGGTGACATGACCAGTTGCTTTGTGAAATCTACAACATTTGCTCTTATCTAGCTTAGTAAGATCATCCTTTAGGGGCTTAGGCCAACAAACATCCCTATCTCTTTTGATTTCCATTAAGATCTGACTTCTTGAAGCATTCAGTTTTGCATATTCGGGGAACTTTTGTCCAGGTCCTCCCTTCTTTGAGGTTGAATCAGTGTTTTGCTCAGTTCTAGGATACTTGTCCTTAACATTATATTCTAGTTCAGTCTTTCACTTCTTGCCACCAACGGGCTCGTCATTCTCCACTGTCTTCCTCATGCTTTTCTCTACTTTGATATAATTCCCAGCTCTATCTTAGAGCTGTAACATGCTTTCACAGGGCGCTTGGCCAATGACATCTTGAAAAATTGATCCCTAGTTCCCTGCTGCAGTGCTGTCATAGCTACCTTATCGTCAAGGTCTGGGACCTTCAAAGCTTCTTTGGTGAAACGGTTCAGATAGTCTCTCAAGGACTCTTTTGATCGTTGCACAATGCTCATGAGGGATGCTAAACTCTTCTCATGCACTCTCCCATTGATGAATTGCTTGATAAAGGCTTGACTTAGATCTCTGAAGGACCCAATAGAATTCAGAGGCAAACGGTTGTACCATCTTTGAGCCATTCCTGACAAGGTTTGAGGAAAGGCCTGATACTTAATAGCGTCGATCACGGGCTGCAATAGCAGTGCATTAGAGAATGTCCTCACATGATTAGCGGGATCCCCAGTACCATCATAAGCTTTGATGGTGGGCATCTTAAACTTCCTTGAGATGTGGGGATTCATTATTTCTTTGGTGAATGGTGGAGTTGGATAATCAGGATCGCCTAGGAGCAGAAGATCGCTTGGATCAGCCCTTGGAACAACAGTCCTTCTTTGTAGCGGACCATCCAGGTCTATGATTGGAGGAGGATTTCTCCTCCTCGGAGGTAGTGGGGATCTTGGGGTCAGGTGCGCCTCCAGGTCGCGCTTCACCCTTTGGATCTCAGCTTCGGGAGCCCTAATTCTCTCTTGCACTTCTTGGGGATTCGTCCCTTGGGTGCTCCTAGGACGCTGATTAACATTAGGCATTGGTTCTTTACCAGCACGCCTCCTTCTTGGAGCCACATTATCATCCGAAGATTCAGAGCCTCTTTTAATATAATGCCCAGAGAATTCTTGATCCTCCGGAATAGGAGCCAAACCACGTATGTAATGGGGCGTCTACCCTTGTGTTTCACTCCAATTTGAGTGCCCACTCCATCCAACCTCTGGGTATAATGACATCCCGTAAGGGTGGTTAGTGGTTAGTAGTCACAATTGTTGAATACTCACACCCAACGGTTTGAGGATTCATAGGTGCTTGTAGCTGCTGAAATTGGGGATTCATCCCTTGAAGAGGCAGTGGATTCATCACTTGTGACTGGGGTTCAGTTACTCCCACCGGGGTTCCTCCTTGGGTGGTGGAATAGGTCAAATGCGGGGGTATCTCTACCACTGATGAAATTGGTTGGGTTGTCTCAGCCGGTGTTACTTCAGGGGCGCTGCTTTCGCTCCATATTCTTACCATGGTTGTTGTTATTCTTTCCCACAGACGATGCCAAATGCTAGGGTTGGTGAGCTTCGAGCCTCGATTTGACTTCTCTTGTGTTTTGTGACTCAATCTGTCTTAACAAGATGCCTACGTACCTTGATGTTCACCAAGGATCAAGTCAAAAACGTTGTTCTAATTTGTGGGGTGAGACCCCTTATATAGGCAGGGAATGCATTGGAATTAGATTAGGGTTAGGAGACTTGGTGGGCAAGTCTCAGAGTTAGAATGGACTTTGGAGTCCTATAATGCAGGAAATTGGTTCATTATCCTATGAGATTTCTTGGAGGCCAATCTCCAAGGAATTATGTCCTTACCTGGACTTTACTTATCAGTTGATTTATCCTTTGTTAATTAATTACAAAATTAATTAATGTTCAGGGTTTTGGGTCCTTTATAATGGGCTTTCTTCTTATTTTAGTCAGCCCAACCCGGGTATAATTAATACGATACTAATTACACAATCAGGGTTTATTTTAATCCCTATCACAACTTGTATTTGATATACATTATACATTGTACAGTATTTACAAATACGAAAATAAGTAAGAACATTATAAGTGCATGATTGCATAAAAAAACTCTAGAAAATGACTCGTGCCTCGCACATGTTATTATGCTAGTTGCTTTTAATGAATGAATGGTTTTTAATTATATATTTTATTTTAAAATAATTTATATTTTAATACATATGTTCAATAGTTTAAAAGTAATTTTAGAAATCTAATAATTTATAATAATATAAATTTTATAATATGAGACATGACTGAAAAGAAAAACCAATATACCCTCCCTCCCCGTCTCTATTTTTGAAAATCAAATTCATTATAGTTTCACATGAATTACTTTGTGTACCGAACAACGTAACGACAACCTGATATACCTTATTTTATTTATAATATTATAGTATAGATAGAAGCGAAACTCATTGTTAAGTGATATTTGATTTTACTACTTTTTTTTTGATTTCATCAATTTTTGGTTTGACATCTTTTTGAGTCATCTTATAACTGTGAAATTGTATTATTTTTATCCTTTTTGGATTTCTATGAATTATAATTTTATACGCATTACCTTTACTTATTTTTTGATTCTCATAGTCCATAATATTTATACTATTTTTTAAATTGGAATTTTATCTTAATTACTTCAATCACGTTATAACTCTATTTTTTCATAATATAAGATTAGTCCACTAAATAAACTTATGTTTTGATAGGAAAATACAACTTCGTCTATCGCTATCGCTGAAAAACAATGTCAGCTACTCATTTTCCCGATGAGAGAGTGGTAAAAATCAGAATACACAAATAAATTATTGTGAATAAAATTATTATATATATTCAAAAATATTATTTTATTCTTATTTTTCACATTATATATATAGAAAGTTTAAATTTAAAAATTAATTTTAATAATATTTAATTCAATACAAATGAAAAAAATATAAATTTAATACAGAGATATTGAATAAAAATAGCAATGTAATAAATATTACGACTGAAAATATAATAACATATTTAAATATGAATCAAAAAATTAATAAATAATAAATTAGTTTTATATTATATTATATTATATTTATTACTCCCTCCGTCCCATTTTGAATGAGACAGTCAAGATTACACGCTTTTTAATAAATCAATGCTTGACTTCAATTTCAACCACACAAAAGGGAGATAGTGGATATTAAAAAAGTGTAGTATATGAATGTGTGGTTGTAGTAATCTTAATGAATGTTATAAAAGGAAGGTTATTTTTTTTAGGACGTCCAAAAAAGGAAAGTGGTTCATAAAAAATGGGACGGAGGGAGTAGTATTTTTCTAAATATGTAATTACATGCTAAAATAATTAATAAATTTGATCAATTTTAATTTTTTTACACTTAATATGATAAAAATTAAAAATATTAAATATAAAATAAGAATTGCTTTTAATACTAGCACGAATTTGCTTTTAATGAATGAAAGGTTTTTAATTATATATTTTATCTAAAAATTATTTATATTTTAATACATATGTTTAATAGTTAGAAAATAATTTGAAGAACCTAATAATTTATAGTAACAAAAATTTTATGATATCACATATGACTGAAAAGAAATACTAATACACCCTCCGTCCGTCCTTCCTATATTTTAAAGTCAAATTCATTATATTTTGACATGAATTAGAAAGTATCTATTAATATTTTGATAAATTGAAAAATTAATTTTAATACTATATACTATAAACTTTTTATGATATTTTTCTTGTAATTTATATGCTTTACAATATTTAATAAATATTAGTCGAAGATAGATATGTTTGACTTTGAAATATCAAAATAGGACATAATTAGTGGGACGTAGGGGTACAATATAATATGTTGTGATTGAAAATAAATAATATGATATAACATGTCAATACAAAATAAATTATTAACATATGTTATTGACGGGATTCGAACCATAAACCTTATGAAGTAGTTTATATATTGAAATAAAAAATATTTTGTTAGGCATTTAATTAATTGTAGAGGGGTGAATACAGTTTAAACAATCAAATCGAAATAAGAAACTCAACTGAAAGAACAATTTTTATGCTATTGAATAAAAACTGATTACAAAACTCTCTTAAAGGATGAACAGATATCCTTGAGAGCTATTAGGTTATGTGAATGATATAACAATGCACGACACATAAAGTATAAACCTAACCTGTGCTTATATACTGCACAGCTACACAATCAATCTGGAAAATATGTTACAATAGAATAAGGAGCCCCAATACATTCCATCTATTGATAGCTACAAATAAATAAAGTCTTACACCAATATATCTCTGCAAATCTTTCCTCATTTGATATATCTTCATTTCCAACTTGACAAATACTTTGAGAGAGTATTGTAATCAGTTTTTATTCATTAATATAAAAACTGTTCTTTCAGTTGAGTTTGTTATTTTGATTTGATTGTTTAAACTGTATTCACCCCCTCTACAGTTAATTAAAGGCCTAACAATTAACTATAGAGGGGGGGCGGTTGAACACAGTTTAAAAAATAAAATCATAATAAAAACTCAACTGAAAGATCATTTTTTATATTAATGAATAAAAAATGAATACAATACTCTCTCAAAGAATGAATAGATATTAATAAGAGCTGTTAGGTTATGTGAATGATATAATAATGCACGACACATAAAGTGTAAACCTAACATGTGCTTATATACTGCACAACTACACAATCAATCTAGAATATGTGTTATAATAAAATAAGGAATTCTTATACATATCCATCTATTGATTGTTACAAATAAGTAAAGTCCTAAACCGATATATCTCTACAAATCTTTCATCCTTTAATATCTCATGATTTCAAGCTTGACAAATACCGATGTGATTAAATATTGATGACAAAAGCTGATCAGCAAATACTGATGTTAAATTGTGATGACGTCATCTCTGATGTCAAATATTGATTAGCAAACTCTAATAGTTAAACATTAATATCATTAATTTCTTCTAAAAATCACCCCCAGCTTGTGCATTATGCAAGTATGTACAAGTTCCTAATTGATGATGTCAAAACTATCTAATGTAGAAATACTAACAAATATACAATCTTACAGTTAGTGTTTCAGACTTTAACTTCAGTCTTCAACCTTAGCAAATCCAGTAGCATCATCAAAAAATTTCTAGAGTAGATTATCTTCAAGAACATTCAAAAACATTTCCATTCTCTGATTTATATCCTTGAGCTCTTGTGTAGATTCATCATTTTGATAGATAACATCTCTAAGGTCATGTAGATTTGATCTTGCAAGTGACAGATCATCCAGCTCCAAGAAACCAACCTTCTTTCCATTTGGATTGAATGTAAGAACTTTTATACCAAGGGATGTAGTTACTCTGGCTCCTCCAATGGGCATATCAATAGTGTTTCCAGAATCATCAATGTAATTTGGAGTATTTTTTGACTTTTAATTTATTTCTCTCTACTTTCTGAATACCAGCTCTTTCAAATAAGCAGACCACCTGACAGTAGTAGAGTTGATTACCTTAAGTAATGTTGTGATATATTCCAACTCTTGCCATGGTTTGTCTCTCATTTTCTCTTGAGAAATATTCAACCTTTTCCCAGATTCAAAAAAATACAGCATCATTTCTTTTGGATTATTTGTGTAATACAAATCAAGCATTATTTAAAATAAAAGAATCTTTTGTAATTCCTCAAGCTTCACATTTTCTCCCATTCATGTCAGATTCACAGGCTCTCTTAGAATCAAAGCATTACCAGCATAGTTATCAGCATTTGGAAGTCCCAAGACACATCTTCTTCCAACCATTCTTGATTGTGAATTACCACTATAGATCTTATTAATGGTCTCAGAAGAATCTCATTTTTGTGCATGTGTCTTGCTTCCTCACAGTAGCCTTTTCTTCTCTTCAAAAGTCAATTCTGGTTTATCAGAGTTTGAGCTTTCTCAATCAGAGTTTAAGTGTCTTCCAGAAATAGAATGATCAACTTTTATTTCTTAAACTATACTATCAACACAATAAGTAATATCATAAGTTATGACTGGTTGAATTTTAACAATTACTTTTCCAACTTGAGCACTGTCAATGGTTGGAATATTTTAGTTCTCTCAGTCCAAGCAGATTCAGGAATCACCTTTCTCTTCTTGTGAATTTGATTGGCTTCTTCTTCAAGAACCTTCTCATTCATTAGCATCATCATGAGCTTGGCTCACTGAATAGACTGGATCTATCGGTATTTGTGTTTTGGTAGATGCTGATTTCTTTTTGGACTTTGGCTTAGGCTTGGACTTTTATTTTTCACCAACCTTTTCCTTTCCCTTATAACTCCTATCTGAAAATTGCTTGAGACCTTAGAACAGGTCTTTCAACTTCAGTTTGGATGATTTCTTTAATCACTATTCCTTTGATTGGTCTTTGTCCAGGAATATTTTCATAAAGTGAGACAATATCACTATTTAATGGTCTCAAAGATTTGAATTCCTCTTCCAACAGCCTTGGTTGCTCAAGATCAAATCCTGGATTTTCCCTTAAAAAAATCCTTCTACTCACCTCAAAATCAAAAGCTTTTATTTTAGGATCCTTGTAGAATAGAGTTGTCTTCTTACCTTTAATCGTTAGAGTTTGTAAGAACTGACTTGCCTCAACACCAGCTTCTATCTCCAGAATACCTTGGTCTTCATCAGCATTTGTGACTGTCAGAGTTTGCTTTATAGTCACAATCATCTCTTTTGAAATAATTTATTTTTCCCACTTTTACCTCTCTCTCCACCTTTCCTAGATTGGCTAGTGGTTTTGGAAAGTACCACTTGATCCAACTAGATCTCCACCTTTCTTCTCAAGTATGTTTCTTCCTCCTTTCCTCCCTCCATCTGCAGCATCATCCTTGTCATCAGCTTTTAGCTGGAGCTGTTTGCATTTAGATTTGGAAACTTTCTCCCCCTTTTTGGCATCATCACCAAGTAAAAGGGAAACAATCAGCTCCATTAAATGTTGTACCTCATCTAAATACCCTGACATCTTTTGTTGAGTTGCTTCCTACTTAGCCTGATTGGCTTCAAGTTTGCTCAAGACACTGGCGCCAATGCTATTGCTGGTGCCAATGCTATTGTTGGTGCCAATGTTATTGCTGGTGCCAATGTTATTGCTAGAAAATCTGGTATAGCAAAGGGTGGATCCTAGGTATAAGCTTCTCATTCATCTACGCCTTCAAAAACTGTTAAGAGAAAGCTTGTACTAGCTGAGTTAGAATCAGATGATGAGGACAATATTCCCTTATCATCCAAGTTCAAGAAGTTAAATCCTGATTCTACTCAGATTCCAACTGTATTACCAATTGAAGAGGGCACAAAAAACACTGATGCTGTAAATACTGATGATCAAAGCTCTAGACCAAGGAAAAGGAAGTTGGTCAAAACTTATCTTGCTCAACAAAAGATGAAATTGAAATAAGAAATAGATGAGGAGGGACATGATGCACAACTTCTATGAGAGTTATGTTCTTTCTTTCAACAACTCCATTTTATTGTGGAGTTCCAGGGGAAGAAAATTCTTATTTGATCCCCTTGTACTTGCAGAATTCTTCCATAGTGCTGTTCTTGAATTCACTTCCATTGTCACTTCTAATGATCTTTACTTTATGTGTTGATCCTTTTTCGAGTTCCCTTACATGATAAAAAAGAATGGATAGAGTCTCATCCTTGGTGTGCATAAATTATACCCATGTATATCTTGTATATTCATCAACAATGACAAGTACATACCTCTTCTTTGAAATAGACATAACATTTACTGGACCAAAAAGATCAATGTGAAGTAAGTGATATGGTTCAAGAATTGAGGATTCAATTTTACTCTTGAAAGATGATTTCCTTAATTTGGTTGTTTGGCATGAGCCACATAAGCCATCAAAAGAAAATACTGCATTGAGAAATCCTCTCACAAGATCTTTCTTCACAAGTTCATTGATGTTGTTGAAGTTGAGATGAGAAAGTATTTTATGCCAGTTCCAGCTGTTTTCAATAATTGCTATACTAAGTAGACATATTTCAGAACCATCAGTATATGTGGAGACCCTGGCTTCATATAAGTTACCATATCTGTAACCAGTTATTGAAACCTTGTCATCTGATTTACTGACAATTTCATAATGTTCTTCATAAAAAATCACATGGTAACCTCTGTCACAGATTTGACTCAAACTGATCAGATTATGCATCAGTCCTGCAACTAGAGCTAGATCTTCAATGATGACATTTCCAAGTTTGATTTTTCTATATCCCAAATTTTTTCCCTAAGTTTCCATCTCAAAAAGAAACACTTGGCCAGCCTCTTCCTTAAACTCTGATAGCAGGGATATATTTCCAGTCATGTGTCATGTACATCCACTGTCCAAAACTAGAGAATTTTTCCTATTACCCTGCAATCAGATAAATAATTAATTAGTGTTTTTAAGGACCCACACTTGCTTGGATCCTTTTGCCTTTTTAAGTTTGTTAACATTTGCAGCAGAAGACTTTACATCAGAATTTATGCTAACATTCTTAACATCAGAGTTTACACATACAGGAACAACTTTTGTTTTATTTAAAGAGGGTTTCAGTTCATAATAATCACAATACGAAATATGATACTCTTTACATGTGTAAATTGAATGTCAAACACTACCACAATGATAACATGGATTATATGATATATATCTAACTGTTCAATTCCTAAACTCTGACTTAGAAGGAACAATGTTTATCCCTTTATTCTTCTGGCAAGTAACAACAAGATGATTAGTACTATCATAGTTTAAAAATTCCTTTCTAGGTGCATTAGGAATGGTTTTGTATTTATTCTCCTTATTAACACCTACCTTTCCATTTATGTTCTTTTTAGGTTGTTTATCCTTGTTTTTCATTTTGACTTCCTTCAGCTTTTGTTTAAGCTGTTTCTGAGTAATTAAACCAACATTTACTGACTTGGTGTGAACTTGTTCACACTTATCAATTTTAAATTTGACCTAGGTACTGAGGTTGACCCTTTTTCATTTACTGCTTAACAACATCAGCATTTAATTAAACTTAATAGGTCTTAACCGAGACTTGTTCAGCTTTACCTTTTTATCGGTATTTATTGGTTTAATTTTCTCAGTTTCTTTCTTCATTTATTTATCAGAATTAGATTTATTTGCATAACTTAATCCTGATCCCCAACAGTCACTTTTTATTAAACCCTGAGTTGTTTTTCTTGAATTAGTCCAAAGATTAATGACCTCTCTTTCTTTAGCTAATTCCTTTTCTAGGTAAGCATGCTTTTATAATAGTCTTTCTTTAACACACAAAGCATCATCTCCTTTTTTTGAGTTTCTAGCATGAAAATCAACTCAGTTTCTAAGTGATCATTCCTTTAAGTTAGGTTAGGATTGTCAGTTCTAATCCTAGCATTTTCAAGTGTTTGATCCCTATAAATAATATTTAAAGTTTTAGGAAATATCCTTAATTCACATATATCATCTGTATCAAAAGCAAGTGTAGTTTGAGGTGCCTTCATTTTATTAGTCCCAGCCTCACTTTCAAAATTTTCCATGAGGGCATAGTTGACATCCTCATCAGATTCAGATGTATCATCCCAGTTCTTCTTCTTTGTAATCAAGGCTTATTTCTTCTCAGTCTTTGATTGTCTGCAGTCAGCTGCAAAGTGTCCAACTCCATCAAAGTTGTAACACTTTGTCTTTGACTTGTCAAATTTCCCAGATTTTGGCTCCTTTTATAGTTCCTCCTATCAGTTTTTGAGGAACTAGAGCCTTTCCTAGGAAACACTTTTCCCTTCTTGAAGTCATTGTAGACCATCTTCTTGAAGTTTTTCACCAATAAATCAGCCATTTGTTGAATCTCTTCATCATTGCCATGATCACTTTCAATGTCTGAGTCACTTTCAGAGTGTGAGTCATCACTAGATTTTGATGACTTAGTATTAGACTTTGCAATCATAGCTTTGGCTTTGGAATGGTTTTTTCTCCAAGCTTTCTCCCTTGGTTTCTGTTCAACCTTGAATGTAATCTGTCTTGCTCTAGGCCCTTTCCTCTTGCTTTTTTGTTCCATCTCCAATTCATGAGTCTTCAACATACCATAAATCTCATCTAGAGATTTTTCATCAAGATCATAGTTATCCCTTATTAATGTGACTTTCAAGTCCCACTTTTTAGGGAGTGCACGAAGAAATTTCAAGTTAGAATCTTCTGGTCATATTCTTTATCAACCAGTGATAATTCATTCATCAGCTTTTGAAACCTGTCATAGATGTCAGTCAAGGACTCATCAACATGTTAGTCAAAGTTTCCATACTCCTAAGTGAGTATTTTTATTCCGTTCTTCTTGATAGTAGTGTTTCCTTGACACTTGACCTCCAAAGTGTCCCAAATTTCCTTGATAGCTTTGCATCCAATAACTCTATTGGATATGGCACTATCAAGACTGCTATGCAAAAGATGTCTAACTTTTGAATCTTTCATGACAGATGAAAGATCCTTAGGAGAATAGTCCTTCTTTTCTATATCAACCATTTATACCTTTTGACCAGGAACAACAATAGCTAGCTTCATAGGCCTGTGGGGACCATCGTAAATCATGTTTATATATTCAGGATCTGTTACTTTTAGACACATGGCCATCTTCACTTTCCAGATCATATATGTTACGATCGGTATTTCTAAATCTCATATATATAATTGTGTTTATAATTAAGATTTTAATTGTGTGGAATTATAAATGTGGATGATCTATATGTTGAGTGCCTATAAATTAAGTGTTTAATGTATTAGTTTATATAAAAAAAATTGAAAGGAAAATCTTATCATTTAGTATTTTTAAACGATAATCAAAAGTACTTCATTTTATATGAAAAATCGATTTTAAAAATAAATTTTCAAATATTATATCATTAAATTTCTAAAATCATAAGCTATTTTATGGCATATATTTTGTGATTTATGGAGGTGCATTTATATTTATAGAAATTATTGTATATAAATTAGTTGATTTTTAATTTGCAAATTACTTAGTTTCCCATGCATGCATTTTGCTCCCAAACACAAGTTAAGGGTAAACTTGGAATTTCTAACCCCACTAACTACTAATTCACTAGCCAAATTACTACCTTATCCTTACATGCAAAATAGCACAAGTTTGCTTGAAGGTTACTCTTGTCAATTTTCAATTCCACTCACTTCTTTTAGTCAAATCAAAACAACAAAAATCAAGTACAAGATGTTATAATTATCTCACTTCACTCCACCATCACCTCACTCTCTCCTCTCTCTCCACGTTCTCTCTCGGCAAAACCCCCCTCTCGGCCTTTCCCTTAGCCAAAGCCCAACCCCCTCCTTTTCTTTATTTTTCATTCAAACATCCATCTTCCATTTAATTAATCTCACTCCCCATATCTTTTTCTTTAATAATCCAAAGAGACTAGGGTGAAAAGATTATATTTTGATCTTGCATGCATGCATAGGTTCAACTCATGATTTTCGAAAGTTTTTTTGATCATTTGGTTTAATTTTTGTTAATAATCTCTAATTTCAGTTGAGTTAAGATATCAAATATGATTTGTGCTCCTTGTTATGTGTTTTTGATTCGTATATATTTGAATGATTTAAGTGTTACTTTCGAATTTGAGATGACTTGTAATTAGTATATTGTGTTAAGTCTTGTTTTGCTGTATTGCACCTTGGGTAATGTTAGGTCCCAATTTGTTTGTAGAAGGGGGGGTTGAATGCAAACAATACCGTTTAATCGAATAAAATGCGGAATAAATTGTGAAACAAAATTCAAGTTAAATAAAACTTTTATTAAACTTGAAAGGTGTTACAACTACGGTATCGGTTACAAGGGATTAATCTCAAATCAATTATTACAAATTTAGAATAAATTCGACATGAACTTTTTCTATTTTTGTAATTAAAAGATCAAATGCTAAATGCGATTTGAGATTAAGTTCTAGGGATTTTAATCCGCTAGATTGATACACAAGAACAAGATAAGTATTTCTAGTTGATTGAATTTAACTTTACAATCTAGAAATTGATCTTGAAGTTGCAGATGAGATGTAATATTTTTCTGCTCCTTTTTCTTTTTGTTCTTGAGTATGTATTCTGTTTGATTGCCTTCTTTTTTTTTTGAACTGGTCTTCTGCTTCTTTTAAACAACACAGCCGAGTAGATTGAATTGGAATGACAATCCTTTAAGCTTGTGAGACTTTCGGTAGGACAATGTTTACAACTAGCAAGACAATTAAAAATGAGCTAGCAAGACTTTCGGTATGACTATTGATTGTCATACCGATTGTCATATTAGTTCAAATAAATTGTCTTGCTGAATTAATAACAGATTTTAATCTAAACAGAAATTCTAATAAGACAATTAAATGTATTGGCATGACTTTCGGTATGACTATCAATTGTCATACCGATTGTCATACTAGTTCAAATGAATTGTCTTGCTGAATTTAAGCAGATTTTAAACCAATTAAAATCTTGTAAATCCTTAATATTAATTCTAAATTAATTAATCAATTTAATTCAATTAATCAATAAATTAATCTTTGCAGATATAATTTATTTTCTTAATTAAATTATATGACTTAATTAATTAATAGAGAATTAATACTAACCCTTAGCAGCATCCATTCTTCTGACAATCTTCTGAAAGTCACTGAGACTTATGAATCAATTCCGCCACTTCAATGCTGACACTCGATGTACTGTCTGGTTCATGAGTGACTAACTTTGGTGACGTTTCTTCATGTCTTGACTTTGATATTCTGATTGAATCCTTGTAATAAATGATACCTTGACGAGATCTCTGTCACTTGATTAAATCCACGATCTTGATTTATATCACTGAGGCATGATCAAATTCTTGAACTTCTTCCAGTGAATCTTCAAGTCTGCAGATGAATAATGTTTCTTTATTCTTTGACAGATGTTACATTGTGAGATCTCTCTGATGATTAATCCACTATTTACTTATTACATTCTTATTTGAGTTGAGTTAAATACTCGAATAAACGAGTAGGCTATGACATATGCCTTTCAATCTCCCCCTATTTGCTTGTTAGACAATAACAACAAATACCTAGAGGATAACTCAACTAACAAATAAGAAAAAGATATAAACAGTAATGTAAAGTAAATAGCAGAAAAGTTCTGGATTATATTTAACATTTTCCAGATTCCAAATGAAATTTACAAGTGAATACAAGATAGATGTTCCTCTAGCCTGAACATATAACTACATTAGACTATCTTGATTCATAAAGCTCTAATCATATTACATTGAGTTTTGAGCTAATTGACTTCAGTTGTCTTCTCTTCTGACTTCACCTTCTTCTAAATCTTGAAGCAATTCCTTGTCAAAGACACGATCCTTTTCTGAAGTGAAGCTTGCTGGTCTGACTGGTTGAACTCCAACTGACTTCAGCTTATTCTTGAGTTGAGTGTACCTTTTAACATTCTTTTCACAATAAGCTTGAATCAAGTCAGCAGCTTGAGTCTTCAACATGGATGAATATCCAGCAGTTCTCAAATGATGTTCCATCTAGACCAGATGCTTAGCTGAGTAGTCTTTAAGAGATTGTACATCTAGCTGACAGATTTGAAGACAATCAGACTTAAAGAATCTCACTTGATGAGGATTGTTGACCACTTGAGGACTAGCCCTGCTGGCAAACTCTTTAAGCCTTTCTCGAAGAACTTCATTCAATTCTGAGCTTCTTTTGACTTTGTTTAAAAGAACCCAAATCTCTGACAAAGAACGATTCTCAAATAGATGAAGTGACACCTTGAATGATCCTTCACTCTGACAATATACAAAAATGCTCATCTCATTTAGGGATCTATCAAAAGCAGCTGTGATCCTTGAGACTTCAGTCTTGATAGCATTCATATACATGTCATTGTTAGGATTTGAGATTTCCAGCTTGTCAAGAAGATGTAAGAACTGCCTATCATTGTTAGTGCTTAGCTGAGGCATATCGAGTACTCTCCTAGCTTCATCCCATTTTTCACCAATCTTTAGTCTGACATCTCTTCTCCTTTCTTGAGCCTTAATGTCATGAAGACGTTGCTTTTGAAGAGTTTCTGTTCTTTGTATGTCTTTCCTCCTGTCAATGATCTGAGAGACCTTCTTGAGTTCAGCTTCTTTTCTTTTCATCTCTGATTGCTCCTTCTGAAATTCTTTCTCAAACCTAGGATCCATTGTATCTTCCTCTTCCCAATCTTCAAAATCACTTTCCTCTTCAGCTTCAAATAACCCATCTTTATCTTCCTGAACTGGTTCAGTGGGAATGTCAAAAATATCAAAGTCATCCTGTTCTCCACTGTAGTAGACATCATCAGCCTTTCCTTTGTTTCCAGCAGAGGTATCTTTTTCTTTCCCTTTGGCACTACTTCCTTTCTTCTCCCCCTTAGTTGAGGGATCCTCTTCTGATCTTCCTTTGGAACCTCCATCACCTCCAGAGCCTGATCCTCCACCAGACGGTCCTTCAAAATAAGTTCTTTGTTCTTCATTAGGGCAATGAGAATTCTTGATCATGTAATATAGGTGCTTCATCCCTTCATTGAGATGTTCCATGCCCGTCTCTATCTTTAGAAATCTTGAGGAGTCCAGTGAATGATTCATCTCAACGAGGTCTTCAAGAGAAGTCATTCTTGTATGTAGAGAGCAGAAGTTGGATATGTCATCAGCTGATAAAGTTGGAGTGTCCTGAATAGAATTGAGCTTTGGTATTACAGTGGTCTTTAGATCTGAGATGTCATTCCTTATGATTGCAAGCTGATTGTTGACAGAGGTGGAAGAAGAAGACCATTCAACCACTTGTGCTTTGAATGCTTGAGCTTCAGCTTGGCTTTTAGCAAGTTCTTCTTTTAGGGCAGCAATCTGAGCTAACAGGTTTACAGTATCAGTGTTTGTGTGTGCTCTCACCTGAATTTCACTCGTGTTTGGTTCACTCATCTTACGTGCATGTGTTTCTCTCAATATAATTGCTCGTGAGGAGTCTTCCTGTTGCTGTTCTTCTGTACCTGCATTAAAAATCACCCTAGCCTCTTCAAGAGAGGTCAGTGGTGGTGCAATGGGAATTCGCGAGTCCCGATCCTCAGTCAATACTATCAAATCTTTTGGAATAGATGTCTGAATTGCTTCAGGGATAGATTGACCGAGTTGCCCTCCACTTTCTCCAGATAAATCTGCGAGTGGAGAATCCCATAAGGGAGCCAGAGGTGTTGGATCTGGGAGGGGAGAAAATGACTCTATTAAAGATGGCGGAGAGTCAGATTTTCCCTCTGAAGCATGTGACTGCTCTTCTGCCGTAATTATGGCAGGCACTGTAACCGACTCTACGTGCACTCCTCGCTGTGTGTCCTGAGTATGATCTGGGGAAGTGTATGGTTCCATTGTGAGTAATGGAATTGTGCTTGACTCAGTACAAGATGCCATGGCCCTATGGCGAATTTCAATAGATGCATCCTGTTGAGAGAATGCCTCTAGTAACTGTTCATTGGCCATTTCAAAGTTCATGTCCTGTTGGGAGGACAAGGATGGGCTTTCAGATGCCTCAGAATATGTTCTTCTTTTCTTAGGAGGAGGCAGAGCTGAGGGTTCACTCATATTTAACAATGAACTACTTCCTAGTAATCTCCTGGGTAACATTTTAGACAGTGGGGGAGAGGTTGAGATAGAATGTGACTCTGTGTTTGGCTCTATGACCTGGGATTGAAGCTGTGGTTCTACAACTTCATGGTCAGCCCTATCAACCACTGGGGGTCTTTCAACAGAAGTAGGAAGAGAGTGAGAGTGAGGAATTACTACCTGTAATGGAAGAGCCTGGGTGGCTTGAACCACTAGAGGTTGAGGTTGCTGTTCATGGCCGGGAAGATTGAAAATAGGTAAGGGAATATAAGGGGCCATGAAAGCAGATACAAGTACTGGAACTTGCATAAATTTGAAGGTTGTGTCTTGGCGAGTGTAAATCTTTTTGCTAACTGGAGGGGGTTCGGTTACTGCAGAGTTAGCAAAAAGGGCTTTGTGTTCAGGTGTGAGAAGATGATCTGCTATAAGCATGAGAAAACGAGCATAGTAACATGATACCCTACGATTTGTAGAATGATCACGTAAAGCAGAAGTTAGACGTCTCAAGAGAATGGGAAAAAGGAGTTTGCCAAAATTGATCCTTTGATTGAAAACAACCAAGACCAATATACTGCAGAGTGGAAGTGATGTTATGAAAATTGGATTTTGTGCAGTTGGCAAACACTTTGGAAAGTGTATCGAAGAAAATATCCCATTCAGACACCAAATTTGATTTAGAGAGTTTGGTTAAATTGATCACCCCCTGATAGTGAATAGCATTGAAAAAATTTGTAATATCATTTTCAGAGGGTAAATTACAGAAATTGTCTAGTGGAAAATTTAACGCACGATTGACGACTGTTTCATCAACTACATACTGTGTGTTTGCGACGGTGAATGAAAAAGATTTTGAATCATCGGCCACAGTAGAGGTTGTGCAAATCAGTCTAAGTAGATCGACGTTTAAAATCACATTTGATTTAATAGCAGAGCTAACAATCGAATGGTCATTTAAAAATCTAATCCATGGCTTAAATTTTTCAACATCACATTTTTCTGGATTAAAATAACCAACCTGATTATGCGCGACAATTTGGAAATTGAGAGCCATTTAAAATAATAATAAGACACACGCTTTCAGAATTTTAAGAATAATATTAAGAAAATTCGAATTAATTAAATTTATTTAATAATTCGAATTAAATTAATTATAATCGAAAAATTTAGACAGAAATGTATCTCGTTAAAATTCCTAACTCACAAACACAGTTTTGAAAGACCAAACGACACAAATCAGAAATTAAAATAAGAAATAAAAATGCTCAAAATCAACAAACACAAATCGAAATAAAATATAGATTTAACAAAAATTCAACAGCACCTTTGTATGTATATACTTGTATGTATATACCACAAAGTGATGAATTAGTAAGCTGAGTAAAAACTCGAGCAAAGGAGAATCAAAACAGATTTGAAGATGTTTTTGATCGAAGAGAGAGAAGAGAGAGAATGAGGAAACTGTTCGAATTTTTGAAAGAAAAGAAAACTGTTGTGATGGTTAAAAAAAAACAACAAACGCCTTTATATAACAGCTGGTATGACAATCCTGGATTGTCATACCGATTGTCATACCAGGCAAAAGAAAGAAAATAACCGAAAAGAATAAGAATAAAACAAGTGATAATATATAACTGGTATGACAATCTGATAGTCATACCGATTGTCATACCAGTATAAAATAAAATATATATATATATATATAATGTTTATAACTGGCAAGACAATCAATAGTCATACCGATTGTCTTGCCAGTATAAAACTATACTGAAAAACACTGAAATGACAATTATATTCGCAAATGACTTTCAGCAAGACAATTTCAATTCTCTTGCCGATTATCATTCTGGAAATAAAAGGATTTCACACAGAATTAATATGAAAATAAGTATATATATATATAAGTACTGAAATGATTTTCAGCAAGACAATTTCAATTGTCTTGCCGATTGTCATTTCAGTAGAAAGACACTCAAATATGTACAGAAATTATATAACAAAATAGCAAAACTAAAATACAGACCTATAATATTTATAGAACCAAAGACAATATATCAGAATTTATTATTTTTATTCCAAAAATAGATTTCTGTTGAATTTTAGCAAATAAAATTCATAGAAAAATATTTTTAGAGAAAATAAAATATTCTGAGATATTTTAAATTAACAAGAAGGGAAAATAAAAATAGATAAGATAATATATATTACATAGAAATAAGCAAGAAATATGATAAAATGATAACATAAATTTGCAAATGAATTTTTCATTTATGAAAAATTCATTTGTAAATTCATTCAAGAACAGATCTCAGATATTAACTAAATTAATCACTAAAACTATTCAACATGCCCAATTTACCAACTAATCTGGTAAATGTGGATTCGTCAAGTGGTTTAGTGAAAATATCTGCTATTTGTTCTTCTGTTGGAACAAAAAATAGTTCAACAGTACCATTCATGACGTGCTCTCTAATAAAATGATACCTGATGTCAATGTGTTTTGTCCTCGAGTGCTGCACAGGGTTGTTGGTGATGGCTATTGCACTTGTGTTGCCACATAAAATAGGAATCTTGTTCAATACAGAGCCATAGTCTCGTAGTTGGTTCCTAATCCACAAGATCTGAGCACAGCAGCTTCCAGCAGCAATATATTCAGCCTCGGCCGTTGAGTTGGAAACTGTTTGCTGTTTCTTGCTGTACCATGAGACTAGCCTGCTTCCTAGGAATTGACAACTTCCTGAGGTGCTTTTCCTATCAACAACACTTCCTGCATAATCTGAATCTGTATATCCGACAAGGTTAAAACCAGATTCTTTAGGGTACCAAATACCTAGATTTGGTGTTCCCTTAAGATATCTTAAGATTCGTTTAACAGCAACGAGATGAATATCTCTAGGATCCGCTTGGAACCTTGCACATAAACATGTAGCATACATAATATCTGGTCTACTTGCAGTAAGATAGAGTAACGAGCCAATCATACCTCTGTAGCTTGTGACATCTACCTTAATAGAGTTTTCACATGGTCCAAGCTTGACAGCTGTAGTTGATGGAGTCCTTGCTGATGCAGAATCCTCTAGATTGTACTTTTTGAGGAGTTCCTTGAGATACTTGGATTGACAAATAAATGTTCCATCTAACCTTTGATTTACTTGTAATCCAAGAAAGAACTTCAGCTCTCCCATCATGCTCATTTCAAACTTGCTGTGCATTAACTTAGCAAATCTCTTACAGAGATTATCATTAGTAGACCCAAATATTATATCATCCACATAGACTTGGACTAATATAGTATCCTTCTTATGTGTTTTAGAAAAGAGAGTTTTGTCTATGACACCTCTAATAAAGCTATTTTCAAT
This sequence comes from Apium graveolens, assembly GCF_009905375.1. Lineage (NCBI taxonomy): Eukaryota > Viridiplantae > Streptophyta > Magnoliopsida > Apiales > Apiaceae > Apium > Apium graveolens. The sequence continues at coordinate 86,781,853 of NC_133650.1, read as the reverse complement.
AAGAAATTCAGAGAGAGTGTCATACCATTTTCTTGGAGACTGTTTTAGCCCATAGATAGCCTTGAAAAGAAAGAAGACAAAATCCAAATGATCTGGATCTTCAAAACCAGGAGGTTGCTCTACATATACCTCTTCATCCAGCTTTCCATTCAAAAAGGCGCTCTTGACATCCATTTGATAAACTTTAAAGTTTGAAAATGCTGCGAATGCCAGAAATATCCTGATGGCCTCAAGTCTAGCCACTAGAGCATAGGTTTCATCATAATCAATGCCTTCAGCTTGAGAATACCCTTTAGCTACCAGTCTTGCCTTGTTTCTTGTAACCACACCATCTTCATCTAGTTTATTCCTGAATACCCATCTAGTACCAACAGCTTTCTTGTGTACAGGCCTAGGTACCAGTTTCCAGACTTGTTGACTTTCAAACTGATTGAGTTCATCTTGTATAGCAATCACCCAATCTGGATCAGTCAGTGCTTCTTCAATTTTCTTAGGTTCCATCTCAGAAAGAAATCCTGAGAACAGACACTCATTTTGAGTAGCACGTCTAGTTCTGACTCCAACATCTGGATCACCAATAATCAACTCAAAAGGGTGAGCTTTATTCCAGACAGTCTGTCTTGGAAGATTTGATCTTGATGATTCGCCTTGAAATTCATTGTGATGTTGTGTCCTACTAGATGATCCTTCAGCATCTCCCCCTGAGTTGTTGCCATATTGACTTGAAGATTCTCCGTCAGTAGCAGTGGTATCTTCATTGTTGCCAAAGTTTCCATCACTATTACCTTGAGTATCATCAGGATTAATAGGTTCTTCACCAGCAACAACCTCAGGTTCTTGACCATGTTCTGATTCTGAATCTGACGTCTCATCAAACTTCAGTTTCTCAGAAGGATCTTCAGTTTGGATACTAGGGAGTTTAGTGTCATCAAATGTAACATTGACACTTTCAGTTACTTTGTGTTGATCAATGATATACACTCTATATGATCTTCTTCCATATCCAACAAAAATACCCTCATATGCCTTTGCCTCGAACTTACCACGACGATCATCTCCATCCTTGAGCACGAAGCATCTGGCACCAAATACATGAAAGTATTTGATAGAAGGTTTCTGTTCATTCTAAATCTCATAAGGAGTTTTCATGAAGTCTTTGTTGATTAGAGTTTGATTCTGAGTATAACATGCAGTATTGACAGCTTCAGCCCAAAAGTACATTGGAAGACCTGATTCACTTAACATCGTTCTTGCAGCTTCAATCAATGTACGATTCTTCCTTTCTACCACTCCATTTTGCTGAGGGGTTCTAGGAGCTGAAAATTGTCTGGTAATCCCTTTGTCTGTACAGAATCCATTGAGAAGTGCATTCTTGAATTCTGTCCCATTATCTGACCTTATTGCTCTAACAGGAACGTTAGAATCTAACTCAATCATCTTGATATGATCAATCACAACTTGTGGTGTTTCATCCTTAGAGTGAAGAAATAAAACCCACGTATACTTGGAATAGTCATCAACTATCACAAGACAGTAACACTTCTTTGACATAGAAAGGATATTAACTGGACCAAATAAATCCATGTGCAATAATTGCAGAACACCAGTTATGGAAGATGTGTCAGTGCCTTTGTGACTTGCTTTCTTTGACTTTCCTTTCTGGCAAGCCTCACATAGTCCTTCTGGAGAGAATTCCAGCTGAGGCAGACCTCTTACCAATTCTCTTTTGACAAGAGAATTCATTGTTTTGAAATTGAGATGGGAAAGTCTCTTGTGCCATAGCCAACTCTCATCTGACGATGCCTTTGCATAGAAACAATTGACTTCAAGATTGCTTCCAGAGTTCATGTCAGCTACGAACAGATTTCCTTTCCGGATTCCCATTAAGGAGGGTTTTTCACTTTTCTTGTGCAGAATCTGACACTTCAGCTTGTCGAATAAAACATTGTAGCCGTTGACACAGAACTGACTAATGCTAAGCAGATTGTGTTCAAGTCCTTGCACAACATATACATTTTCAATGATAACATTTCCAGCTTGCAAACAGCCATATCCCTCCGTTAAACCTTTGCTGTTATCTCCAAAGGTAACCACTGGGCCAGCTTTCTCAACCACATTTGATAGCAGGGCTCTATCTCCGGTCATATGTCTTGACGATCCGCTGTCAAGAATCCACACTACCGGTTGTACCTGTTTAATGCCCTGCAATACAAATGGATTAGAACTTCTTCGGAACCCAAGCTTGGCTGGGTCCGGCATACTTGTAAAATTGGCCTTTATCAGGCAAAACAACATTCTTAATTTCAATATTCTCAACGTTCTCAATGACTGAACATTTGACCTTGTGAACAGCCTTGACAAATTTCTGGTTAGGCTTAGGCACAAATGTCTCCTTTCTAGCTTTAGGAGGACTAGCAGTCTTAGACCTATCATGCTTTCTATTATTCACATGCTGACGAGGAGTAGTCTTATCATTAGAAACATGCTTACCATTAAAATAAGCAAACAACAGATTAAAAGCACAAGACATACAATCAGGAACACCACATGCTTTATGAGAAGGATTAACAATAGGCAACTTATGCATGGTAGACATGGCATTTGTGTTATCCAACTCATGTGTGTCTGAGTTAGTCTCAGTTGCTTTCACAACCTTGACTGGAACTTTTGACACACTTGACTTGGAGACATCTTTCCCATTAGCATTATCTTCAGCACGGATTTCTTCTTGAATAATAAAAGAGGTCTCATCAAATGGTTCAGCAATTGATTCTTTATAGAGGGGTTCATCAACACCCTTAAGCACATGTGGTACTTCCCTGCCTTTAGCACATACATGAGGAGGGGAGTTTATGCCTAATTTTCCAATAGCAGCATGGTAATCATAACCTATTCCATGTGTTTGATTAACAGCTTGCTTATTGTAAAACTCTTTGGACTTCGAACAAGAATTAAAGTAAGCTTTAACCTTAGCCTCAAGACCGGTGATCTTGTCTTTGAGAATAGTTTCGAGTTGTCTATAACAGTCAACTCTATTCTCTAGAAAAGATACTTGTTCTTTTAGTTTATCTTGATTAATGTGCACAAGTCTTAATTCATTAACCTCTTTCTCAAGGTCTTTGATTTGTTGATTTAACAATACATTATCACGACGAACACAATCTAAGGAACCTCCTAGATGATAAACTAATTCAGCATCAGTAAATTTTACCTCTTTTCTTGACGATGAGGTGCTTGCATTACTAGCCATGAGAGCAAGATTCCTAACTTCTTCATCTTCACTGTCAGTATCATCCCAGCTTCTTCCCTTTGCCAGGTACGCCCTTTCAGATTTACTCTTTTGATTAGAATCGTAAGAGTTCTTCCTAGCTTGTTTTGGCTTCCTGCATTCTGTGGCAAAGTGTCCCAACTCATTACAGTTGAAGCATCGAATGGTGCTTCGATCAACCATCCCTGTTTTATACCCACCACTGCTGGCGTTAGAGGATGAAGATCCACCTTTCTGGAATCTGTTGTAGTTGGACTTGTACTTGAACTTGGGATTCCTTTTGAATCTGACATTTGAGAATCTCTTGACAATCAGGGCCATTGACTCATCCTCCAATTGCTCCAGTTCTTCCAAGGAATAATAATCATCTCCTGATTGATTTGTAGTAGGAGAATCAAATTCTGCTACTATCATATTATCTTCAACCTTGGAAGACTGTACCATTCTTTCTGACTGTTGAGATTGTTGTTGATATTGTGGTTGTTGTTGTTGTTCATCAGCTACTAGAGCAGTAGACGTGCTGACCACTCTTCCTTTCCCGTAAACTTCCTTCTGCTGAATCTGCTCCAACTCATAAGTCTTTAACACACCATAGAGCCTTTCCAAAGAAATCTCACTCAGATCTCTTGCTTCTCTTATGGCAGTGATTCTATGTTCGAGATGAGTTGGCAGTGTTAAAAGGAACTTTTTGTTGACCTCCCTGATGGAATAGTATTTACCATTAATGTTCAGGTTGTTGATCAATGCATTGTACCTCTCAAACACTTCAGTGATTCCTTCTCCTGGATTAGATTTAAAGTATTCATACTCAGAGGTTAGGATTTCTAGTTTGTTCTCCCTAACTTCCTCTGTGCCTTCATTAATAATCTCAATAGTTTCCCAGATATGTTTGGAATCTTTACAATTCATCACATGTCTATTCATCAGGGGATTAAGGGAATCTACTAAGATTAATTAAAGGCTAGCATCCAGGGAAGCTTCTTCTATTTCAGCAGGAGAGAAGTCCTCAGGATCCTTCACATAAGTTCTCGCTTTGGTGATCACCACATCATTTTCTATTACCTCTGGTTCCATAACCATAGGAATTTTTGGACCCTTCTTCAACACTTGCAAATATTTGGGATTAGCAACCTGTAAAAACAGTAGCATCTTCTTCTTCCACATAACATAATTTTCTTTATCGAAAAGTGGAATTTTAACGGTTCCAACTTTTTGTGTAGTCATTATGAATTTTTTGAGTGAATAAAAAATTCAAGAAGTGAAAGAAACACAAAAGTCTAGGATCTAGATTTGTACGTTAATCAGAAGGCTCTGATACCAATTGTTAGGTCCCAATTTGTTTGTAGAAGGGGGGGTTGAATGCAAACAATACCGTTTAATCGAATAAAATGCGGAATAAAATTGTGAAACAAAATTCAAGTTAAATAAAACTTTTATTAAACTTGAAAGGTGTTACAACTACGGTATCGGTTACAAGGGATTAATCTCAAATCAATTATTACAAATTTAGAATAAATTCGACATGAACTTTTTCTATTTTTGTAATTAAAAGATCAAATGCTAAATGCGATTTGAGATTAAGTTCTAGGGATTTTAATCCGCTAGATTGATACACAAGAACAAGATAAGTATTTCTAGTTGATTGGATTTAACTTTACAATCTAGAAATTGATCTTGAAGTTGAAGATGAGATGTAATATTTTTCTGCTCCTTTTTCTTTTTGTTCTTGAGTATGTATTCTGTTTGATTGCCTTCCTTTTTTTTGAACTGGTCTTCTGCTTCTTTTAAACAACACAGCCGAGTAGATTGAATTGGAATGACAATCCTTTAAGCTTGTGAGACTTTCGGTAGGACAATGTTTAGAACTAGCAAGACAATTAAAAATGAGCTAGCAAGACTTTCGGTATGACTATTGATTGTCATACCGATTGTCATATTAGTTCAAATAAATTGTCTTGCTGAATTAATAACAGATTTTAATCTAAACAGAAATTCTAATAAGACAATTAAATGTATTGGCATGACTTTCGGTATGACTATCAATTGTCATATCGATTGTCATACTAGTTCAAATGAATTGTCTTGCTGAATTTAAGCAGATTTTAAACCAATTAAAATCTTGTAAATCCTTAATATTAATTCTAAATTAATTAATCAATTTAATTCAATTAATCAATAAATTAATCTTTGCAGATATAATTTATTTTCTTAATTAAATTATATGACTTAATTAATTAATAGAGAATTAATACTAACCCTTAGCAGCATCCATTCTTCTGACAATCTTCTGAAAGTCACTGAGACTTATGAATCAATTCCGCCACTTCAATGCTGACACTCGATGTACTGTCTGGTTCATGAGTGACTAACTTTGGTGACGTTTCTTCATGTCTTGACTTTGATATTCTGATTGAATCCTTGTAATAAATGATACCTTGACGAGATCTCTGTCACTTGATTAAATCCACGATCTTGATTTATATCACTGAGGCATGATCAAATTCTTGAACTTCTTCCAGTGAATCTTCAAGTCTGCAGATGAACAATGTTTCTTTATTCTTTGACAGATGTTACATTGTGAGATCTCTCTGATGATTAATCCACTATTTACTTATTACATTCTTATTTGAGTTGAGTTAAATACTCGAATAAAGGAGTAGGCTATGACATATGCCTTTCAGGTAAGGATGATCCCCACTAAGCCAATGTTGTATATGGGAGTGTTAGTTCAGTAGGTTGCCTTGGTTGGGGTTTGGTTTAAGTTTTTGTTGATGTTTGGTTTGGTTTGTCAAGTGGGAAACATGGTGAAAAGGGGTACATTAGATTCTGTAGAATTTCAGTTTGGTTCTATGAGGTTTAGAGTGAGATTTTACCTTGTCATGGTAATTCACTTTGAGGCCCAAGTCACCAGAAGCTAGCACTAGGAATATACTTTAGATTTCAGGTGATTATTAGAGGTTTGTAGGTTGTTTGGTTAGGTGCATGTTAGGGCGAAAACACGCGCTAATAATCACGCAAGTATACGTGTTCGCAAGTAGTATAAGATATAAATCAGATTCGTTCCCACAGAGACTGGTTTAGGTTAAGTTCAATTTATGCACCTATGCAACAATGTATGGTTATCACTCAATGCTAAGACAAATAACAAATTGGGTTTTTATTAAACTAAGAGATTATACTAAATAACATTAACTAAGAGAATTGAGGTTGAATTAATATATATGACAAACATGGGATTCAAACTTCATTACTACTTCATTCAATAGCCTTCTCGTTCTTAACCTTAGCATGTGATGGTGATGACACTAATCAGATAACACGAAACTGATAAACGCCAACTTTCATTGCATGAGTACCATTCTACCAGACATCAATAAAAGAGATAGAAGCTGAATATGCACCAATTATATTGAGACCCTATATGTCTATAGAATTTGACAACATAATGGTTGAAGCACAAGTTATCTATCTTGATTACATAGGGCAAGTAAAACGGTTAGAGTTACCCACTAATCATGCATACAATACATGAACCTATGCTAGCATGGCAAATTCTAAACCTCTATATTCACTGTCGCTCCAATAGAGATTAAAACGCTATCTTATATGTTAGCTACGCACATAAGACGAATAAGCACAACCAATACTAGGATATCAATCAATCACCACACACCAAGATATCGAAATAATTAATTATTGAAATCCATAAGTAAATCCGCTAGAACCCCATGACAACGATTAGCCCATGATTGAACTCATCGTCACCATGGGTTTCAATGAAAGCATGGTATAAAACAAGGTCTTAATAAACTGAATAATAATTAAAGTACGAATAAACGAGATCTAGGTTCAAGAAGAACAAAAACGAGCATCCAAAGTTACAACTATTTCAAAGAATCACTAGTTGAAAATAAGATCTTCTTTTTTGGAGTTGTTCTGTGCTTCTAGGTCTTCTCCTTGGTATCCCAATCTTTCCGGATGATGAAAACCCTTTTTTTAAGTATATATACGCCCCTAGTGGACCTGGACCCTTAAAATCGTCAAATTCCACTCAAAAAAGGCTTTTTCAGCGAAATCAGCGACCAGCGGTGCCCTGAGCGGCCGCTCAGCTCTCCTGAGCGGGCGCTCAGCTCTTTGAGCGGGCGCTCAGCTCTTTGAGCGGGCGCTCAGCTACTGACTGGGAAAATATTCTGATGAATCTTGTTTTGGCCATAACTTGAGTTCTACTCGTCAGAATTAGGCGATTCAACTGCCCACGCAAAGCTAACGAGATTATCTATAAATTGACAATGGCCTTGGCTTCCAAATATGATCACTTTTTATGATATTTCCTTTAAAAGTTCTTTTCTTCATTTAACTGATACCTGAAATGCAATAACACAAAAACACATCAAAATACCAACAACTTGAGTCCAAAAAACCAATTTAAGCTTGTAATAAAGCGTTCCAAGTGGATATAAAATCCACTTATCACACCCCCAAACTTGAATTGATGCTTGTCCTCAAGCATAAACATACTCAAAACTACAGAGCAAACCTAATGCATGAATGCAACTACGTGAATGCAACTAAACGATAATTTAATCGATCCCCTCAGAGTAACCATAACCAAATGAATAAGCCAATGCATCTAAGAATGCAATGACTTTAAACAGAGCTCGAATAAATCCCACAAACCAACTCTCAAACCAGAAACGTGCGTGTGTGGATGCGTAACAGATATACTCTCGATACTAGATCAATAAGCATAACTTATCTATCATCGAAACAATCAAAAGTTTATAAACAGAATAGACAATAAACGCATTATGACTCACAACACTTCCTTTCTACTAGAGTTATACAAGGATTCACACTATTATTGAACACATAACAAAGATGCTTATTTGATCGTGCAATGAATGAGGTCCCAAAAGACTTATACAATAATACCCATGTAGCGAGCGTTAGGTTAGCGGATCCCAGACTATAAAAGCCTTAGGTCACCAGGCACAAAGTCCCCTAGAACTTAATAACTCGAGTATTAAAGAGCCTACTCTTGATCAATTATGCATAAACACATTGTGACGCCCTCCAAACCCGGGGTCTAGATTAGGGGGTCACTAGCCAATAAACTATAATAAAATAATCACAGCGGAATATTATAATAAATATGACCCCTTGCATGCAACTGGATCGATCACAGGTTATAGTATGGAACAGACACTAATACAAACCAACTGTTATTACAAACCATAAGTCTAATTAGTTTTACAACTTATTCAAATTTTATTACAAACCTTTATACTATTCAAGCGTCCCAAACTGTCTACCTGGAAAACACACCAAACTAATTACAAGCACTCGACTTCTGATCAAACTTGGGACTCAAGCCTGCTCTGGCTTAGCTGAAAGATTAGAATAACAAACAAGTATGAGCGAAAAGATGCTCAGTAAGTAATATAGAGTTTGCAAGTGAACACCAATAATAATATCTGAGTAAAATCAAAAGCTGATATAAACTTTAAAGTTTAAGCGACAGTTTAATAAAACACAATTATGCACTATGTTGTTCCTGATGATCAGTCATGAAACAACACCGGTATCCCGCAGCCATACCGTAAATATAGGTATCGATATCCCGCAGCCATACCGTACCTATTGGATATCCATGAAGAAGGCATATATTCGCCTAGCAAGATATTACACTTTCCTATAATAACTCACGCTGGACCGGTGCCTCGGTCTCTTGTGCTAACCAAGAACCAATTCATAAAACAATTTTGATTAAAGGAGTCAGATCAATGACATCCTTATCTATTCAACTCCCCATGTTACATGGTCCGGAGTTATCTCAACAACTGATGGCGAAATAACTAGAACAATTAGTTATTCGCTAATCTCAATTCAAAGTTTCACTATATAGAGTATATCTGGATAGTATAGTTATTCACTATCTATCGAATCAAAAGGTTGGTTCTAGCAGAATGATTACTAGAATACGAGAATGTCAATAAATATAGGAATATTGATATTCAATATGCTATCAAAGTATTTATAAACAGTTCTTATATTTGAATATGTAAAAGGATAAGCTATTCTAAATTTAGAATATGGAAGAATACTTGCATAATATAGTTCGAAATGAACATCACTTGAACGATAAGTGAAGTTAGGGTTACTTTCCTGGTATGCTCGATAACCTCTTGCTATAACTCTGCTTATAACTGCTGGCTACTATCTCCGTCTAACACTTGACTGCACTCCTTGCTACTCGATTCTATAAACAAAAGAACTATCATAATTGATAGACCAAACTCAATCGACGTAACTATACGTCTTAACATCTACCCGATCGGTTATAACCAGCATGGCATTTTAAAACTGTAACAGATAGCATGCATCTCACGTAACACATAATCATGGTATTTTTATAACACGTAATCACATATTTCATGTAACACATAAGTTAGATCATTAAAAGATACGTCTCAGTGCGTTCAGAATGAAAATTAGGTCAATATTAGCATTTACCGATCAAATACCGACTCAAACTGATACACAAATCAAATGACATTGTAATACAAAAGAAATTAGGTCTCAAAAGTATTTTTATTGGAAGCACAATATTTTTCTGAGTCTGTACGCGTTCGCTTCGTATTAAACGGACGAACGGTTTAATTATTATGAATAAAATAAGAAATAAATAGATTTAAATCAATTAATAATAATATTAATTGATTTTTTAATATCAAAATATAATTTTTAAAACCTTAAAATAATTTTTAGAAATTATATTAATTAATTATAAGTAATTTACATTTATTTAACTATATATAAATAAAATTAATTGATTAATTGATTTTTAATCAATTAATTAAATTCATAAATAATTAACTAAAATGAATTATAAATAATTAAATCAAATTGTATTTTTGAAAATAATTAAAGAAAATAATTTTAGGAATTTAAAATAATTCAGAAAATAATTTTTGGTATTTAAAATAATTATTAAATGATTTTTGAAAACAAATTAAATGATTTTTAAAATAAGAAAATCAATTTTTGAAATAAAAGTAAAAAAAATTAATCAAAAACAGATTCATGGATTTGCATTTGGGGGAAATCAGATTGAAAACGGGTCAAGAGACCGGGTCATAGCCGGGTCAGCAAGAACCCTAACGGGTTCATATGAATATGGCCGGAAAATTCCCGCCGGTTTCTGGAATTTCCAGATTCCGGTCGCCGGGAAATTTTCCGACGAGGTCGTTTCCGGCCCCAAAACCCTATGTTGAATCTAGTTTCTCAACCGAATTGAATCAACATCAATTCCTACACCCTCCAGAAGTAACGACTACAACAATCAAGCTCTCAATCTCCGATTTCGATCAAAGCTTCGACGGAAAATCGAGTTTTCCGGCGAACTCTCGAGTTTACTCGATTCTCAGTCAATATCAATCATCTTGGTACCAAAATAAAGCTGTTAACACATACAATCTAATCCTACTAACCTTTATAACATACAATCAACAACAAAAATAAAACTTTGATTTCAAAAACAAGGCATAATTCGAGTTTCATCAATTCCTAACCAAAACTATACAATCCTTATACCAAAATCATCCTTGTAATCTCTACTACAACATACAATCATTAAAACAATCGAAAATTCATGAAATAAAGAAGTCCCGATTCTCGTCGATTCCGACGAACACGGAACGAGAAAGATACGGGACCTTGGTTCGTGTTCTTGGTATCAAATCGATTGGGGAATCACAAGCAAGCTATTGAGATTAAAATCAGCAGGAACGAATGGCTGGATCGATTGTTTGGATTTATTCTTTGAAATGAAGCTCATGAGTACACAGGATAAAAAGAAGAGGATTGAGATCATCTGATTGTTTTTTATTTTAACTAAAAGACACAGATAATCACTAGGGCTACTTATACTAGCAGATATTCCCGATAAATCGCGAATCGATACCGTTTTATCTTATAATTTAAAATCACAAGCCCATATTAATAATTTACGGGGAATAATTTTAAAAACAATTAAATATAAAATTTAAATCAAAATTCCCTAAAAATTTCGAATATTTCAAAAATACAAAAATAAAGGGGATTTGAAATACGAACAATTTTATAAAAATAAAAATATCGATTTTGTGGGGTTTGACGTCCCGGTGGGGTCCCGGTCCGTTGATTTTTGAAAAACGGAAACGATCCCTAAATTACCAGAAAATCCCGAAAACACGTAAAATACATTCAAACGCGCATAAATCGAAATAAAAGGAGTATCTTATTAAAGACGCTGATAAATACACGTCCCGATTGCAGATAAGTTCATATAATTGCAATTTAAACCTATTTGAATCATTCGAAAAATTTTCTGGCCCGCACAGAAACACACATAACGGTTATAACATCTCATATCATAGCAACAATTACTTTAAATTTATAAAACACACAATATTTATTTATTTAACACATAATATTCACATAATTTTCCCGGATATTACATCCTTCCCCCCTTAACAGGATTCTGTCCTCAGAATCAGCCTAGGAAAACAAATGAGGATACTTGGATTGCATTTCGCTTTCCAACTCCCAAGTCGACTCTTCAACCTTGGGATTCCTCCACAAGACTCGCACTAAAGATACAGACTTATTCCTAAGTACTCTTTCTTTCTTATCTAAAATCTGCACTGGTTGCTCTACAAAAGATAAATCTGGCTGAATCTCGATTGGCTCGTATTCTATCACATGGTTCGAATGAGGCAAATAACGTTTCAACATTGATACGTGGAACACATTGTGAATATGCTGCATATGAGGTGGTAACGCTAATTCGTAAGCAACCTTTCCCACACGCTTCAAAATCTCAAAAGGACCAACATAACGTGGACTCAGCTTTCCTTTCTTTCCAAATCTTGATAAACCATTCCAAGGAGAAACCTTCAATAACAATGTTTTTCCAATTTCAAATTACATATCTTTTCTGGTAGGATCAACATATTTACGTTGACGATCTTGAGCTGCTATTAATCTTTTCCGAATGAGTTCTATTTTCTCCTTTGTCTGCTGGATCAATTCTGGACCCAAAATCTTTCTCTCACCAACTTCTTCCCAACATATTGGAGATCTGCATTTTCTCCCGTATAAGGCTTCGTAAGGTGGCATCCCAATGCTGGCATGATAGCTGTTGTTGTAGGAGAATTCAACTAATGGCAAATGCTCGTCCCAACTCCCTTCAAAATCTAGTGCACATACCCTCAGCATATCTTCAATAGTCTGAATCGTTCTTTCACTTTGACCGTCTGTCTGCGGATGATACACGGTACTCATGTTCAGCTTCGTTCCGAGATAATCTTGAAAACTTCTCCAAAATCTTGAGTTAAATCGAGGATCTCTATCTGAAACTATGGATACTGGAACTCCATGTCGTGTCATAATTTCTTTAAGATATAACCGTACCAATTTATCCATTGAGAATCTTTCGTTGATAGGAAGAAAATGCGCTGACTTTGTCAATCTGTCGATAATAACCCAAATAGCATCATGATTTTCCCTGGTTCTCGGTAATCCAACTACGAAATCCATCGCGATATGTTCCCACTTCCATTCTGGAATGTCCAATGGTTGTATCAGTTCACTGGGCCTTTGATGTTCTGCTTTGACTCGCTAGCAAGTGTAACATTTACTTACCCATTCCACAATTTCTTTCTTCATGCTTGGCCACCAAAAGTTTTCTCTTAAATCTCTATACATCTTTGTACTTCCGGGATGAATTGAGTATCTGGAATTGTGAGCGTCTCGAAGAATTTCATCTTTCAGCTCGGCTACGTTAGGTATCCATATTCTGGAAGAAAATCTTATTATTCCTTTATCATCCTTTTGACTCCCTACCTCTTCTCCTGTCAAACTGTCTCGTTCGTGGCTCATAACTTCTTCTTGACATCTTCTTATTTTCTCCAATAGTTCTGGTTGAAAAGACATTGCACACAATACCTTTGTAGACATACTTGGGATACTGACCTCTATTTCCAGCTTCTTAAATTCCTTGATCAACTCCTCGGATGAAGTTATCATATTCAACCTTTCTTTTCTGCTAAGTACGTCGGCCACCACATTTGCTTTGCCTGGATGATAGTTGCTAGTACAGTCATAGTCCTTAATTAGTTCTAACCATCTTCGTTGTCTCATGTTTAATTCCTTCTGGGTAAAGATATACTTCAAAATTTTGTGGTCCGTGTAGATTTCGCACTTTTTCCCATAAAGATAATGCCTCCAAATCTTCAATGCAAACACTATAGCTGCCAATTCTAGATCATGCGTTGGATACTTATCTTCATGTGGTTTCAACTGTCTTGAAGCGTAGGCTATCACCTTGTCATGCTGCATCAAAATACATCCCAATCATTTGTACGACGCGTCACTGTAAATCACAAAATTTCCTTGTTCATCTGGCAAGACTAGTACTGGAGAAGATACTAATCTATTCTTTAATCCTTGGAAACTCTCCTCACACTTCTCGTCCCATTCAAACTTTTGGTTCTTCCTGGTGAGCTTTGTCAACGGTGTAGCTGTCTTCGCAAAATCTTGTACGAATCTTCTATAGTAACCTGCCAGTCCCATGAAACTTCTCACTTCCGTTGGTGTCTTTGGTCTCTCCCAGTTGATTATGGCTTCGATCTTTGCTGGATCCACTTCCACTCCTTTATTGCTAATCACGTGCCCAAGAAATCATACTTCTTTTAACCAAAATTCACATTTGGAAAACTTTGCGTATAACTTCTCCTGTCGCAGTATCTCCAGAACTATCCTCAAATGCTCTGTGTGCTCTTCTTTTGTCTTAGAATAGATCAAGATGTCGTCTATGAACACGATCACGAATTTATCCAAATACTTCTTGAATACTCGATTTATCAGATCCATGAAAGCTGCTGATGCGTTGGTTAATCCAAATGCCATCACTAGAAACTCATAATGCCCATATCTGGTTCTAAATGCGGTCTTCAAAATGTCTTCAGGCTTGATCTTCAGTTGATGATATCCGGACCTTAAATCTATTTTAGAAAACCATACAGCGCCTCTCAATTGGTCAAATAAATCATCGATCCTCGGCAACGGGTACTTGTTCTTAATGGTTAGTTTATTCAGTTCTCGATAGTCGATACACAGTCGCATATTTCCGTCTTTTTTCTTGACAAACAGTACTGGTGCGCCCCACGGAGATACACTGGATCTTATAACTCCTTTCTCCAAAAGATCTTGCAGCTGCGTTGCCAATTCTTTCATCTCCACTGGTGCCATCCGATATGGAACTTTAGAAACTGGTTCTGTTCCGGGTGCTAGATCAATCACAAACTCAATTTCTCTGTCGGGAGGTAATCCTGGTAGATCGTCTGGAAAGACTTCTGGAAACTCATTGACAACTGGAATTATTTCTAATGCTGGAACTTCTTTGCTGGTGTCTACCACATGAGCCAAATACGCCTCGCAATTCTGACGCAATAACTTCTTCACTTGAGCGATCGTTATGAACTTCTTTTCTTGCTTATTTCCTCGAAATATCACCTTCTTCTTACTATCCAAGGTATGAAGTCTTACTTTCCTATTCTTACAATCAATCTGAGCATTATTTTCTGACAACCAATCCATTCCTAAAATAACATCAAATTCTCCCAACTTAAAAGGTATCAAGTTGGCATAAAATGATGTCCTCCTATCTCAATATCACACCTCGGGCACACTCGGTCGACGGAAACTTGATCCTTATTAGCTAATTCTATCGTTAATGCTTGTTCTAACAACTTAACTTCATAATGCAGTTTATCGACAAAATCTTGAGAAATAAATGATCTTGTAGCTCCAGAATCAAATAAAACTTTAGCATCTACGGAGTTGACTGGAAGCGTACCTGCAACCACGTCAGAACTCTGAACAGCATCCTGCATAGTCATATTGAATGTTCTGGCTTTTGGATGGTTCTTGACTGGTGCTCCTTCAATCCTTGGCACACCTTGAGATGATGGTCCTACAATCCTTGGAATATTTACACTTTGTGCTTGCTCTTTACAGTTGTTGGCATAATATCATGTCTTCCCACATCGGAAACACGTAACTTCTTGCATCTGATTGCGGCACTCATGTGCATGATGTCCCTTCATATTGCACTTGTAGCACACAGAATTAGCTTTGTAAATCCCAGAATGTTTCCTGCCACAAAACTTGCAATCTGGCATTGGTGGACGATTGGGCCTCTGCTGATTTAAATTCTGAAAACGGTTGCCTTGTCCTCCATTCCCTGATTGGGGTCTTTTGAATCCCACATTCTTATTACTCTGAAATCCTGGCCTTTTGTTGAAACGGCCCTGAAAATTACTTGACTGCTGACCTCCCTCTGAGGTTTCCATTTTCCTTTTCTTCCCATCCTTTCCTTTCTGAGACATATCACTCCTACTCTCGATCACCATTGCTTTCTGAACCACTGCCACATATGAAGTTAACTCAAACATGGCCACTCTGTTCTGAATCCAAAACTTCAATCCCTGTTCAAACCTTCTGGCTTTCTTTTCATCCGTATCAACCTGGTCTGGCACAAACCTTGCTAACTCAGTAAACTTAGCCTCGTACTCAGCCATGGTAAGATCACCCTGGGTCAGGTTCAAGAACTTAATCTCCATTTGGTTCTTCATATACCTCGGGAAATATTTCTCCAGGAACAACTCTGTAAATCTCTCCCAAGTTATAAACTCACCTCCTTCCAATGCCCACATGGATTCCCACCAATAGTTCGCCTCGCCCTTTAGAAAGTAACTTGCAAACTTGGTCTTCTGTGCAGTTCCTGCTCCGACTAATTCAAAAGCCTTTTCCATTTCCTTGAGCCATGCATTGGCTTCCACAGGATCAGCACTTCCCTTGAACTCAGGTTGCTTCACTGCTTGAAACTGCTTAAAAGTCACTGCAGGTGGTGTTGCTGCTTGCTGCTGCTGCTGTTGTTGCTGTTGTTGCTGCTGCGTAAGATGTAACATCTGCTGCTGCATCAGTCCCAACATCTGGATAATCGCTGGATCCGTACGGCTCTCGGTACGATCCTCTCCTGAATTATTCCTTCTCTTTGGTGCCATTATTCTGGTAAGAAAACAAGCAACATGTAAAATAATCTGTCAAGCATTGTGTGAAATATGTAGCAATTCCTTAATATATCAAAATTCTCAAACATTATTCCCTCTCAAAATATCATAAACTTGCTACCATATTAACACAAGTGACATGATTATCACATAATCCTGCTTATTATCTCGAGAATAATAACACAAAGAAAATTTACTCCGAATTATCCAAACCTTTTAAATCCTTGCTTGAAATCTTAACTAAACCAACAAAATAGCAGGGCAATGATACAAGGCCTAAGGCTAAATGGAAAACAGAAACCTAAACAACTTAACTACCCCAACCAATTAACCTAAATTTAACCCTATAAAAGCTAAACTATACGCGCCTATCTTATGTGATCTTCCTATGACTCATTTATGACAATCCTAAGCCTGTTTCAGTGATCATAACCTGTAGCTCTGATACCAACCTGTAACGCCCTCCAAACCCGGGGTCTAGATTTGGGGGTCACTAGCCAATAAACTATAATAAAATAATCACAGCGGAATAATATAATAAATATGACCCCTTGCATGCAACTGGATCGATCACAGGTTATAGTATGGAACAGGCACTAATACAAACCAACTGTTATTACAAACCATAAGTCTAATTAGTTTTACAACTTATTCAAATTTTATTACAAACCTTTATACTATTCAAGCGTCCCAAACTGTCTACCTGGAAAACACACCAAACTAATTACAAGCACTCGACTTCTGATCAAACTTGGGACTCAAGCCTGCTCTAGCTTAGCTGAAAGATTAGAATAATAAACAAGTATGAGCGAAAAGATGCTCAGCAAGTAATATAGAGTTTGTAAGTGAACAACAATAACAATATCTGAGTAAAATCAGAAGCTGATATAAACTTTAAAGTTTAAGTGACAGTTTAATAAAACACAATTATGCACTATGTTGTTCCTGATGATCAGTCATGAAACAACACCGGTATCCCGCAGCCATACCGTAAATATAGGTATCGATATCCCACAGCCATACCATACCTATTGGATATCCATGAAGAAGTCATATATTCGCCTAGCAAGATATTACACTTTCGTATAATAACTCACGCTGGACCGGTGCCTTGGTCTCTTGTGCTAACCAAGAATCAATTCATAAAACAATTTTGATTAAAGGAGTCGGATCAATGACATCCTTATCTATTCAACTCCCCATGTCACATGGTCCGGAGTTATCTCAACAACTGATGGCGAAATAACTAGAACAATTAGTTATTCGCTAATCTCAATTCAAAGTTTTACTATATAGAGTATATCTGGATAGTATAGTTATTCACTATCTATCAAATCAAAAGGTTGGTTCTAGCAGAATGATTGCTAGAATACGAGAATGTCAATAAATATAGGAATATTGATATTCAATATGCTATCAAAGTTTTTATAAACAGTTCTTATATTTGAATATGTAAAACGATAAGCTATTCTGAATTTAGAATATGGAAGAATACTTGCATAATATAGTTCGAAATGAACATCACTTGAACGATAAGTGAAGTTAGGGTTACTTGCCCGGTATGCTCGATAACCTCTTACTATAACTCTGCTTATAACTGCTGGCTACTATCTCCGTCTAACACTTGACTGCACTCCTTGCTACTCGATTCTATAAACAAAAGAACTATTTTATTGATAGACCAAACTCAATCGACGTAACTATACGTCTTAACATCTACCTGATCGGTTATAACCAACATGGCATTTTAAAACTATAACAGATAGCATGCATCTCACGTAACACATAATCATGGCATTTGTATAACACGTAATCACATATTTCATGTAACACATAAGTTAGATCATTAAAAGATACGTCTCAGTGCGTTCAGAATGAAAATTAGGTCAATATTAGCATTTACCGATCAAATACCGACTCAAACTGATACACAAATCAAATGACATTGCAATACAAAAGAAATTAGGTCTCAAAAGTATTTTTATTGGAAGCGCAATATTTTTCTGAGTCTGTACGCGTTCGTTTCGTATTAAATGGACGAACGGTTTAATTATTATGAATAAAATAAGAAATAAATAGATTTAAATCAATTAATAATAATATTAATTGATTTTTTAATATCAAAATATAATTTTTAAAACCGTAAAATAATTTTTAGAAATTATTTGAATTAATTATAAGTAATTTACATTTATTTAACTGTTTATAAATAAAATTAATTGATTAATTGATTTTTAATCAATTAATTAAATTCATAAATAATTAACTAAAATGAATTATAAATAATTAAATCAAATTGTATTTTTGAAAATAATTAAAGAAAATAATTTTAGGAATTTAAAATAATTCAGAAAATAATTTTTGGTATTTAAAATAATTATTAAATGATTTTTGAAAACAAATTAAATGATTTTTAAAATAAGAAAATCAATTTTTGAAATAAAAGTAAAAAAAATTAATCAAAAATAGATTCTTGGATTTGCATTTGGGGGAAATCAGATTGAAAACGGGTCAAGAGACCGGGTCATAGCCGGGTCAGCAAGAACCCTAACGGGTTCATATGAATATGGCAGGAAAATTCCCGTCGGTTTCTGGAATTTCCAGATTCCGGTCGCCGGGAAATTTTCCGGCGAGGTCGTTTCCGGCCCCAAAACCCTATGTTGAATCTAGTTTCTCAACCGAATTGTATCAACATCAATTCCTACACCCTCCAGAAGTAATAACTACAACAATCAAGCTCTCAATCTCCGATTTCGATCAAAGCTTCGACGGAAAATCGAGTTTTCCGGCGAACTCTCGAGTTTACTTGATTCTTAGTCAATATCAATCATCTTGGTATCAAAATAAAGCTGTTAACACATACAATCTAATCCTACTAACCTTTATAACATACAATCAACAACAAAAATAAAACTTTGATTTCAAAAACAAGGCATAATTCGAGTTTCATCAATTCCTAACCAAAACTATACAATCCTTATACCAAAATCATCCTTATAATCTCTACTACAACATACAATCATTAAAACAATCGAAAATTCATGAAATAAAGTAGTCCCGATTCTCGTCGATTCCGACGAACACGGAACGAGAAAGATACGGGACCTTGGTTCGTGTTCTTGGTATCAAATCGATTGGGGAATCACAAGCAAGCTATTGAGATTAAAATCAGCGAGAACGGATGGCTGGATCGATTGTTTGGATTTATTCTTTGAAATGAAGCTCACGAGTACACAGGATAAAAAGAAGAGGATTGAGATTATCTGATTGATTTTTATTTTAACTAAAAGATACAGATAATCACTAGGGCTACTTATACTAGCAGATATTCCCGATAAATCGCGAATCGATACCGTTTTATCTCATAATTTAAAATCACAAGCCCATATTAATAATTTACGGGGAATAATTTTAAAAACAATTAAATATAAAATTTAAATCAAAATTCCCTAAAAAATTCGAATATTTCAAAAATACAAAAATAAAGGGGATTTGAAATACGAACAATTTTATAAAAATAAAAATATCGATTTTGTGGGGTTTAACGTCCCGGTGGGGTCCCGGTCCGTTGATTTTTGAAAAACGGAAACGATCCCTAAATTACCAGAAAATCCCGAAAACACGTAAAATACATTCAAACGCGCATAAATCGAAATAAAACGAGTATCTTATTAAAGACGCTGATAAATACGCGTCCTGATTGCAGATAAGTTCATATAATTACAATTTAAACCTATTTGAATCATTCGAAAAAATTTCTGGCCCGCACCGAAACACACATAACAGTTATAACATCTCATATCATAGCAACAATTACTTTAAATTTATAAAACACACAATATTTATTTGTTTAACATATAATATTCACATAATTTTCCCGGATATTACACACATACTTTTTTTTCTTTCTTTTTTTTCTTTTTTTTTCTCTTTTCTTTTTTCTTTTTTTTCAATAATTTCTGAATGAGTGCGTTTCGCTCCCTCTCATTCAACCCTAGACTACTCATAAAAATATGAGCCGGCTACTAGCCGTTTGACGCCTAGCCTTACAACAACTAGCAATGGAATCCAAGTTTTTCTCCAGATAAAAAAATCAGTGTTTTTAAGTCATTACGAGAATATCACAAATTCTAAATATAACCAAGTGATTAAATCTCAACAACAAACAAGTATGATCATGATCTAGATCAAAAGCAACCCTATAAGACTTTGTGAAAATATTTGTTTCTGGCATGCAAATCAATTCATTAGGACTTAAACATCCCTCTATTCGTCATCACCACACTCAAATCAACATCAACTTATCAAATATCATAGTTCATCTTAAGGGATCATGCTAAATATGCATGCAAATGCAACTATATGAAATCACATAAAAACAAACAAATATGTCCTTAATGAACAATCATGCAAAAATATGAATGAACTACAACTAAACATGCAATATGAATCTATATGAATCTATATGGACACACACTACTAATCCTTACATTATCACCCCCAAACTTAAAATTTTCAATGTCCTCATTGAAGGTAATAATAAGGATTTCAGGCATACCTAATTAGCGGGAGAATCACCCTCGTCGGGTGGAGGATCAGGTGGCCAATCAACCTCGCCACTAGTGTCTCGGAAAATGGTACCGAAAGCATGTGTCAAATCTTCAGCAAAATGACGGTGAATGTCGTGCATGGCCTCCATACGCCTAATTACTCACCTATACTGCTCATCACCAACACCAGTCCTATCAACTACCTGCTACACATGAGAAGAACCCTCTATAGGCACTGGAGGATCCGTTCGGCTACCCTCTACATCATCAAAGATATATCCCAACCCCTTGTCAGGGGGTGCACCTAAGAATGAATAACTCAAGTGATCTGGCTGTCGGTTGAGCTCAAGTATGGGAGCTTCTTGAGTAAATGGTTCAAAACGCTCCTGAGAAATTTTCAGCTCTGCCAACCCAAGAGAATCGAATGGCATATCCAACTTCCTCTTCCACGGAGGTGCATTCAAAACCTGAATTTGCTCTACTTTAAAGCACTCCTCTTTAGCTGTGGGTAACTTTATTTCCTTAAACACATTGAAAGTGACCTTCTGATCATGAACCTTCATCGTAAGCTCTCCTTTTTGCACATCGATCATAGTTCGGCCTGTAGCCAAGAATGGTCTTCCCAAGATAATGGGAATCTTCTTATCTTCCTCGAAATCAAGAATTACAAAGTCAGCAGGGAAGAAGAGTTTATCCACCTTGATCAAGACATCCTCCACTATACCTCGTGAATAAGCGATGGAACAGTCAGCTAGTTGCAATGACATGTATGTTGGTTTCGGCTCAGGGCGACCAAGCTTCTTGAAGATAGATAAGGGCATCAGATTGATTCTACCTCCTAAATCACATAAACACTTGTCGAATGATAAGTTCCCGATGGTGCAAGGTATAGTGAAGCTTCCAGGATCTTTAAGCTTCGGAGGCAACTTCTGTTGCAGCACAGCACTGCATTCCTCCGTTAGAGCAACGGTCTCTAAGTCATCGAGCTTCACTTTTTGAGAGAGAATACCTTTCATAAACCTCGCATAGCCAGGAATCTGTTCAAGAGCTTTAGCGAAAGGTATGTTGATATGAAGTTTCTTGAAAACCTCCAAAAACTTCTCAAACTGCTTATCCAACTTCTGCTTCTGCAGCCTTTTAGGAAAAGGAGGTGGAGGATAGATCTGCTTCTCCCCTGTATTACCCTCAGGAGGAGTGTGTTCCACAATAATCTTCCTTGGTTCCACCTCTGCTTCCTTCTGCACTTCTTCTTCAGCCACAACTGCATTTTTCGAATCTTGAGATTTTTCAGGCTCTTCGTCTTGCTGAATTTGGGGGCTTGCGACCTTTCCAGACCTTAAGGTGATGGCGTTCACATGTTCTTCAACTTCCCTCTTTCCTGAATTGGCTTCTGTATCACTAGGAAGCATTCCTGGTGGCCGATTCAATAAGGCATTAGCAATTTGCCCTATTTGGTTCTCCAGAGTCTTGATAGAATTGGCCTGGCTTTGGCATATAAGAGCCAGGTTTTTGCACATAAGCCTCAACTCCTTCAATTCAGATTTTTCATTCGAAGGTAGACCTGCATCATGAATTTGTTGTTGAATTTGGAGTTGTTGTTTTGGTGCAATTTGTTATTAAAAACCAGGAGGGTTGAATAGCTTATTTCCAAACTGCTGGAACGGCTGTTGCATCGCATTCTGATTGTTGCTCTAGCTGAAGTTAGGATGATTCCAGTTGTCAGGATGATAAGTGTCTGGAACTGGTTGCTGCGATATCTGAAAGTTGCTCACAAACTGAGCTGAGTCGCTAGATATAGCGCATTGCTCTATCGCATGCGGACCTGCACACAGCTCATAAACACTAATTATCTGCTTAACACCATAGTTAGCCAGAGAATCAATCTTCATAGACAACGCCTTTAGTTGAGCAGTGATAGCCGTAGCTGCATCCACTTCAAGAACTCCTGCTACCTTGCCCTGTGGATATCTCTGGGTTGGATACTGATATTCATTAGCAACCATCAGTTCAATTAGATCATAAGCTTCCTCATAGCACTTTGCCCATAATGCTCCGTCTGATGCTGCATCGAGCATGGGTCTGGACTGTGCTCCCAACCCATTGTAAAAATAAGTGATGATCATCCAATCAGGAATTCCATGATGAGGACACTTCCTAAGCATCTCCTTGTAGCTCTCCCAAGCTTCACATAGCGATTCTCCCGTTTGCTGCAAAAATTGAGTAATAGCGTTCCTCATTGCAGCTGTCTTCGCCATAGGGAAGAATTTAGTAAGGAATTTATGAGCAAGATCCTCCCAAGTAGTAATCGAACCAGCTGGTAGAGAGTGTAACCAGCTCTTAGCCTTGTCCCTCAGAGAGAATGGGAACAGTCTCAGCTTCACAGCATCTTCAGAAACACCGTTGAACTTGAAGGTGTCACAGATCTCAATGAAATCCCTAATGTGCATATTGGGATCTTCCGTTGAAGAACCCCCAAACGGGACTGAATTCTGCACCCATTGAATTATGCCAGGCTTGATCTCAAAGGTATTAGCTGTGATAGCTGGCCGGACAATGCTAGATTGATTGTCATTGATCTTGGGTTGAGAAAAATCCATCAAGGCTTTCGTTCGTGCTGCTGGATCTCCCATTGTAATGAGTACCTGAAACACAAACAAATAAACTGTGAAAGTAAAAGAATCCGAGTCAGTGAACTTTAACGACCACTGATGACAAGAACATAAAATAAAAATTAACACCGAGTCCCCGGTAGCGGCGCCAAAAATTGTTAGGTCAAAAACACGCGCTAATAATCACGCAAGTATACGCGTTCGCAAGTAGTATAAGATATAAATCAGATTCGTTCCCACATAGAATGGTTTAGGTTAAGTTCAATTTATGCACCTATGCAACAATGTATGGTTATCAATTAATGCTAAGACAAATAACAAATTGGGTTTTTATTAAACTAAGAGATTATACTAAATAACATTAACTAAGAGAATTGAGGTTGAATTAATATATATGATAAACATGGGATTCTAACTTCATTACTACTTCATTCAATAGCCTTCTAGTTCTTAACCTTAGCATGTGATGGTGATGACACTAATCAGATAACACGAAACTGATAAACACCAACTTTCATTGCACGAGTACCATTCTACTAGACATCCACAAAAGAGATAGAAGCTGAATAGGCACCAATTATATTGAGACCCTATATGTCTATAGAATTTGACAACATAACGGTTGAAGCACAAGTTATCTATCTTGATTACATAGGGCAAGTAAAACGGTTAGAGTTACCCACTAATCATGCATACAATACATGAACCTATGCTAGCATGGCAAATTCTAAACCTCTATATTCACTGTCGCTTCAATAGAGATTAACACGCTATCTTATATGTTAGCTATGCACATAAGATGAATAAGCACAACCAATACTAGGATATCAATCAATCACCACACACCAAGATATCAAAACAATTAATTATTGAAATCCATAAGTAAATCCGCTAGAACCCCATGACAACGATTAACCCATGATTGAACTCATCGTCACCATGGGTTTCAATGAAAGCATGGTATAAAACAAGGTCTTAATAAACTGAATAATAATTCAAGTACGAATAAACGAGATCTAGGTTCAACAAGAACGAAAACGAGCATCCAAAGTTACAACTAATTCAAAGAATCACTAGTTGAAAACAAGATCTTCTTTTTCGGAGTTGTTCTGTGCTTCTAGGTCTTCTCCTTGGTATCCCAATCTTTCCGGATGATGAAAACCCTTTTTTTTAAGTATATATATGTCCCTAGTGGACCTGGACCCTTTGAAAGGCATATGTCATAGCCTACTCGTTTATTCGAGTATTTAACTCAACTCAAATAAGAATGTAATAAGTAAATAGTGGATCAAGCATCAGAGAGATCTCACAAAGTAACATATGTCAAAGAATAAAGAAACATTGTTCATCTGCAGACTTGAAGATTCACTGGAAGAAGTTCAAGAATTTGATCATGCCTCAGTGATATAAATCAAGATCGTGGATTTAATCAAGTGACAGAGATCTCGTCAAGGTATCATTTATTACAAGGATTCAATCAGAACAACAAAGTCAAGACATGAAGAAACGTCACGAAAGTTAGTCACTCATGAACCAGACAGTACATCGAGTGTCAGCATTGAAGTGACGGAATTGATTCATAAGTCTCAGAGACTTTCAGAAGATTGTCAGAAGAATGGATGCTGCTCAGGGATAGTATTAATTCTCTATTAATTAATTAAGTCATATAATTTAATTAAGAGAATAAATTAAATCTGCAAGGATTAATTTATTGATTAATTGAATTAAATTGATTAATTAATTTAGAATTAATAATGAGGATTTTCAGAATGTTAATTGATTAAAATCTGTGATAATTCTAAAAAGACAACTGATTGTACTAGTATGACAATCGGTATGACAATTGATAGTCATACCGAATGTCTTGCTAATTCAGTTGATTGTATTGATAGAATTTTCAATTAGATTAAAATCAATTATGTATTCAGAAAAACAATTTCAATTGTACTACTATGACAATCGGTATGACAATTAATAGTCATACCGAAAGTCTTGCTAGTTCATTTTAATTGTCTTCCTAGCTCTAATAAATTGTCTCACCGAAAGTCTTTCAAGCTAAAAAGGATTGTCATTCCAGTTCTTTTTCTCTCGGTTGGATTGTTAAAAACAGAAGCAGCAGCAGCAATTCAAATATCATCAATCATACAGAACAAGAAGAACACAGCAGAAAACAAAAGAAAATATTTCATCATTCATCTGCTTATTCAAGATCAAATATTCTAGTTTGTTAATGTTAAATCCAAACCACTAGAATTACTTATCTTGTTCTTGTATATCAATCTAGCGGATTAAAATCCCTAGAACTTAATCTCAAATCGCTTTTAGCATTTGATCTTTTAATTACAAAAATAGAAAAAGTTCATGTCGAATTTATTCTAAATTTGTAATAATTGATTTGAGATTAATCCCTTGTAACCGATACCGTAGTTGTAACACCTTTCAAGTTTAATAAAAGTTTTATTTAACTTGAATTTTGTTTCACAATTTTATTCCGCATTTTATTCAACGAAACGGTATTGTTTGCATTCAACCCCCCCCTTCTACAAACAAATTGGGACCTAACAATTGGTATCAGAGCCTTCTGATTAACTTACAAATCTAGATCCTAGACTTTTGTGTTTCTTTCACTTCTTGAATTTTTATTCACTAAAAAAATTCATAATGACTACACAAAAAGTTGGAACCGTTAAAATTCCATTTTTCGATAAAGAAAATTATGTGATGTGGAAGAAGAAGATGCTACTGTTTTTACAGGTTGCTAATCCCAAATATTTGCAAGTGTTGAAGAAGGGTCCAAAAATACCTATGGTTATTGAACCAGAAGTAATAGAAAATGATGTGGTGATCACCGAAGCGAGAACTTATGTGAAGGATCCTGAGGACTTCTCTCCTGCTGAAATAGAAGAAGCTTCCCTGGATGCTAGCCTTCAATTAATCTTAGTAGATTCCCTTAATCCCCTAATGAACAGACATGTGATGAATTGTAAAGATTCTAAACATATCTGGGAAACTATTGAGATTATTAATGAAGGCACAGAGGAAGTTAGGGAGAACAAACTAGAAATCCTAACCTCTGAGTATGAATACTTTAAATCCAATCCAGGAGAAGGAATCACTGAAGTGTTTGAGAGGTACAATGCATTGATCAACAACCTGAACATTAATGGTAAATACTATTCCATCAGGGAGGTCAATAAAAAGTTCCTTTTAACACTGCCAACTCATCTCGAACATAGAATCACTGCCATAAGAGAAGCAAGAGATCTGAGTGAGATTTCTTTGGAAAGGCTCTATGGTGTGTTAAAGACTTATGAGTTGGAGCAGATTCAGCAGAAGGAAGTTTACGGGAAAGGAAGAGTGGTCAGCACGTCTACTGCTCTGGTAGCTGATGAACAACAACAACAACCACTATATCAACAACAATCTCAACAGTCAGATAGAATGGTACAGTCTTCCAAGGTTGAAGATAATGTGATAGTAGCAGAATTTGATTCACCTACTACAAATCAATCAGGAGATGATTATTATTCCTTGGAAGAACTGGAGCAATTGGAGGATGAATCAATGGCCCTGATTGTCAAGAGATTCTCAAATGTCAGATTCAAAAGGAATCCCAAGTTCAAGTACAAGTCCAACTACAACAGATTCCAGAAAGGTGGATCTTCATCCTCTAACACCAGCAGTGGTGGGTATAAAACAGGGATGGTTGATCGAAGCACCATTCGATGCTTCAACTGTAATGAGTTGGGACACTTTGCCACAGAATGCAGGAAGCCAAAACAAGCAAGGAAGAACTCTTATGATTCTAACCAGAAGAGTAAATCTGAAAGGGCGTACCTGGAAAAGGGAAGAAGTTGGGATGATACTGACAGTGAAGACGAAGAAGTTGGGAATCTTGCTCTCATGGCTAGTGATGCAAGCAACTCATCGTCAAGAAAAGAGGGCATTAAACAGGTACAACCGGTAGTGTGGATTCTTGACAGTGGGTCGTCAAGACATATGACCGGAGATAGAGCCCTGCTATCAAATGTGGTTGAGAAAGCTGGCCCAGTAGTTACCTTTGGAGATAACAGCAAAGGTTTAACGGAGGGATATGGCTGTTTGCAAGCTGGAAATGTTATCATTGAAAATGTATATCTTGTGCAAGGACTTGAACACAATCTGCTTAGCATTAGTCAGTTCTGTGACAACGGCTACAATGTTTTATTCGACAAGCTGAAGTGTCAGATTCTGCACAAGAAAAGTGAAAAACCCTCCTTAATGGGAATACGGAAAGGAAATCTGTTCGTAGCTGACATGAACTCTGGAAGCAATCTTGAAGTCAATTGTTTCTATGCAAAAGCATCGTCAAATGAGAGTTGGCTATGGCACAAGAGACTTTCCCATCTCAATTTCAAGACAATGAATTCTCTTGTCAAAAGAGAATTGGTAAGAGGTCTGCCTCAGCTGGAATTCTCTCCAGAAGGACTATGTGAGGCTTGCCAGAAAGGAAAGTCAAAGAAAGCAAGTCACAAAGGCACTGACACATCTTCCATAATTGGTGTTCTGCAATTATTGCACATGGATTTATTTGGTCCAGTTAATATCCTTTCTATGTCAAAGAAGTGTTACTGTCTTGTGATAGTTGATGACTATTCCAAGTATACGTGGGTTTTATTTCTTCACTCTAAGGATGAAACACCACAAGTTGTGATTGATCATATCAAGATGATTGAGTTAGATTCTAACGTCCCTGTTAGAGCAATAAGGTCAGATAATGGAACATAATTCAAGAATGCACTTCTAAATGGATTCTGTACAGACAAAGGGATTACCAGACAATTATCAGCTCCTAGAACCCCTCAGCAAAATGGAGTGGTAGAAAGGAAGAATCGTACATTGATTGAAGCTGCAAGAACGATGTTAAATGAATCAGGTCTTCCAATGTACTTTTGGGCTGAAGCTGTCAATACTGCATGTTATACTCAGAATCGAACTCTAATCAACAAAGATTTCATGAAAACTCCTTATGAGATTTTGAATGAACAGAAACCTTCTATCAAATACTTTCATGTATTTGGTGCCAGATGCTTCGTGCTCAAGGATGGAGATGATCGTCGTGGTAAGTTCGAGGCAAAGGCATATGAGGGTATTTTTGTTGGATATGGAAGAAGATCATATAGAGTGTATATCATTGATCAACACAAAGTAACTGAAAGTGTCAATGTTACATTTGATGACACTAAACTCCCTAGTATCCAAACTGAAGATCCTTCTGAGAAACTGAAGTTTGATGATACGTCAGATTCAGAGTCAGAACATGGTCAAGAACCTGAGGTTGTTGCTGTTGAAGAACCTGTTAATCCTGATAATACTCAAGGTAATAGTGATGGAAACTTTGGAAACAATGGAGATACCACTGCTACTGACGGAGAATCTTCAAGTCAACATGGCAACAACTCAGGGGGAGATGCTGAAGGATCATCTAGTAGGACACAACATCACAATGAATTTCAAGGCGAATCATCAAGATCAAATCTTCCAAGACAGACAGTCTGGAATAAAGCTCACCCTTTTGAGTTGATTATTGGTGATCCAGATGTTGGAGTCAGAACTAGACGTGCTACTCAAAATGAGTGTCTGTTCTCAGGATTTCTTTCTGAGATGGAACCTAAGAAAATTGAAGAAGCACTAACTGATCCAGATTGGGTGATTGCTATGCAAGATGAACTCAATCAGTTTGAAAGTCAACAAGTCTGGAAACTGGTACCTAGGCCTGTACACAAGAAAGCTGTTGGTACAAGGTGGGTATTCAGGAATAAACTAGATGAAGATGGTGTGGTTACAAGAAACAAGGCAAGACTGGTAGCTAAAGGGTATTCTCAAGCTGAAGGTATTGATTATGATGAAACCTATGCTCCAGTGGCTAGACTTGAGGCCATCAGGATATTTCTGGCATTCGCAGCATTTTCAAACTTTAAAGTTTATCAAATGGATGTTAAGAGCGCCTTTCTGAATGGAAAGCTGGATGAAGAGGTATATGTAGAGCAACCTCCTGGTTTTGAAGATCCAGATCATATGGATTTTGTCTTCTTTCTTTTCAAGGCTATCTATGGGCTAAAACAGTCACCAAGAAAATGGTATGACACTCTCTCTGAATTTCTTATTGAAAATAGCTTTATTAGAGGTGTCATAGACAAAACTCTCTTTTCTAAAAAACATAAGAATGATACTATATTAGTCCAAGTCTATGTGGATGATATAATATTTGGGTCTACTAATGATAATCTCTGTAAGAGATTTGCTAAGTTAATGCACAGCAAGTTTGAAATGAGCATGATGGGAGAGCTGAAGTTCTTTCTTGGATTACAAGTAAATCAAAGGTTAGATGGAACATTTATTTGTCAATCCAAGTATCTCAAGGAACTCCTCAAAAAGTACAATCTAGAGGATTCTGCATCAGCAAGGACTCCATCAACTACAGCTGTCAAGCTTGGACCATGTGAAAACTCCATTAAGGTAGATGTCACAAGCTACAGAGGTATGATTGGCTCGTTACTCTATCTTACTGCAAGTAGACCAGATATTATGTATGCTACATGTTTATGTGCAAGGTTCCAATCGGATCCTAGAGATATTCATCTCGTTGCTGTTAAACGAATCTTAAGATATCTTAAGGGAACACCAAATCTAGGTATTTGGTACCCTAAAGAATCTGGTTTTAACCTTGTCGGATATACAGATTCAGATTACGCAGGAAGTGTTGTTGATAGGAAAAGCACCTCAGGAAGTTGTCAATTCCTAGGAAGCAGGCTAGTCTCATGGTACAGCAAGAAACAACAAACAGTTTCCAACTCAACGGCCGAGGCTGAATATATTGCTGCTGGAAGCTGCTGTGCTCAGATCTTGTGGATTAGGAACCAACTACGAGACTATGGCTCTGTATTGAACAAGATTCCTATTTTATGTGACAATACAAGTGCAATAGCCATCACCAACAACCCTGTGCAGCATTCGAGGACAAAGCACATTGACATCAGGTATCATTTTATTAGAGAGCACGTCATGAATGGTACTGTTGAACTATTTTTTGTTCCAACAGAAGAACAAATAGCAGATATTTTCACTAAACCACTTGACGAATCCACATTTACCAGATTAGTTGGTAAATTGGGCATGTTAAATAGTTTTAGTGATTAATTTAATTAATATCTGGAATCTGTTCTTGAATGAATTTACAAATGAATTTTTCATGAATGAAAAATTCATTTGCAAATTTATTTTATCATTTTATCATATTTCTTGCTTATTTCTATGTAATATATATTATCTTATCTATGTTATTTACTCTACTTGTTAATTTAAAAATATCTCAGAATATTTTATTTCCTCTAAAAATATTTTTCTATGAATTTTATTTGCTAAAATTCAACAGAAATCTATTTTTGGAATAAAAATAATTAATTCTGAAATATTGTCTTTATTCTCTGAAAAATTTTAAGTATTTATTTCAGTTTTACTATTTTGTAATAAAGTTTCAGTACATTAATAGTTGTCTGTACATATTCATTATGTTTTTCTACTGCAAAGACAATCGGCAAGACAATTAAAATTGTCTTGCTGAAAATCATTTCAGTAAACATGAAAATATAACTCTGTTATGCTTATTTTATCTTATTCTAGAAAGACAATCGGCAAGACAATTGAAATTGTCTTGCTGAAAGTCATTTTAGTAAATAATGACTGCTTATTTTAAAATCAGATTAATTTTATAACTGGCAAGACAATCGGTATGACTATTGATTGTCATGCCAGTAATAAAATTAATATCAGAATTATATTGTTTTATTTTGTACTGGTATGACAATCGGTATGACTATCAGATTGTCATACCAGTTATAATGTTAATACTCATTCAGTTATTTATTTTTATTTGTATTTGTTTTATTTTCCTTCTTTTGCCTGGTATGACAATCGGTATGACAATCCCAGATTGTCATACCAGCTGTTATATAAGGCTTTTGCTGTGTTGTGTTAAATCATTTTCAACATAACAGTTCATTTTCAAGAATTTTGAACAGTTTTTCACTCTCTTTTTCTCTCTTCTCTCTCCTCGAACAAGAACCAAACCATCAATCCTGTTAATTCCTTGCTCGAGTTTTTACTCAGCACACTAAATCATCACTTTGTGATATATACATACAAGTATATACATAAAGAGGTGCTGCTGAAATTTTCTTAAAAATAAAACTTATTATAAAAAAACGCAAAAAATCAAATTAAAATCAGTTTGCCCCTTCAAATTCCATTTTAATTTTAATTTCTTATTTGTGTCTTTTGGTGTGTCAAAACTGTGTGAGTGATTTAAGAATTTTAACGAGATACATTTCTGTCTAAATTTTTCGATTATAATTAATTTAATTCGAATTATTAATTTAATTTAATTAATTCGAATTTTCTTAATATTATTCTTAAAATTCTGAAAAGCTTGTGTCTTATTATTATTCTTTAAAAATGGCTCTCAATTTCCAAATTGTCGCGCATAATCAGGTTGGTTATTTTAATCCGGAAAAATGTGATGTTGAAAAATTTAAGCCATGGATTAGATTTTTAAATGATCATTCGATTGTTAGCTCTGCTATTAAATCAAATGTGATTTTAAACGTCGATCTTCTTAGACTGATTTGCACAACTTCTACTGTGGCCGATGATTCAAAATCTTTTTCATTCACCATCGCAAACACACAGTATGTAGTTGATGAAACAGTCGTCAATCGTGCTTTAAATTTTCCACTAGACAATTTCTGTAATTTACCCTCTGAAAATGATATCACAAATTTTTTCAATGCCATTCACTATCAGGGGGTGATCAATTTAACCAAACTTTCTAAATCGAATTTGGTGTCTGAATGGGATATATTCTTCGATACACTTTCCAAAGTGTTTGCCAACTGCACAAAATCTAATTTTCATAACATTACTTCCACCCTGCAGTATATTGGTCTTGCGGTTGTTTTCAATCAAAGGATCAATTTTGGCAAACTACTTTTTCCCATTCTCTTGAGACGTCTAACTTCTGCTTTACGTGATCATTCTAGAAATCGTAGGGTATCATGTTACTATGCTCGTTTTCTTATGCTCATAGCAGATCATCTACTCACCCCTGAACACAAAGCACTTTTTGCTAACTCTGCTGTAACCGAACCCCCATCAGTTAGCAAAAAGATTTACACTCGCCAAGACACAACCTTCAAATTTATGCAAGTACCAGTACTTGTATCTGCTTTCATGGCCAATTATATTCCCTTGCCTATTTTTAATCTTCCCGGCCATGAACAGCAACCTCAACCTCCAGTGGTTCAAGCCACCCAGGCTCTTCCATTACAGGTAGTAACTCCTCACTCTCACTCTCTTCCTTCTTCTGTTAACAGACCCTCAGTGGTTGATAGGGCTGACCATGAAGTTGTAGAACCACAGCTTCAATCCCAGGTCATAGAGCCAAACACAGAGTCTCATTCTATCTCACCCTCTCCCCCACTGTCTAAAATGTTACCCAGAAGATTACTTGGAAGTAGTACAATGTCAAATATGAGTGAACCCTCAGCTCTGCCTCCTCCTAAGAAAAGAAAAACCTATTCTGAGGCATCTGAAAGCCCATCCTTGTCCTCCCAACAGGACATGGACTTTGAAATGGCCAATGAACAGTTTCTAGAGGCATTCTCTCAACAGGATGCATCTATTGAAATTCGCCATAGGGCCATGGCATCTTGTACTGAGTCAAGCACAATTCCATTACTCACAATGGAACCATACACTTCCCCAGATAATACTCAGGACACCCAGCGAGGAGTGCACGTAGAGTCGGTTACAGTGCCTGCCATAGTTACGGCAGAAGAGCAGTCACATGCTTCAGAGGGAAAATCTGACTCTCCGCCATCTTTAATAGAGTCATTTTCTCCCCTCCCAGATCCAACAACTCTGGCTCCCTTATGGGATTCTCCACTCGCAGATTTATCTGGAGAAAGTGGAGGGCAACTCGGTCAATCTATCCCTGAAGCAATTCAGACATCTATTCCAAAAGATTTGATAGCATTGACTGAGGATCGGGACTCGCGAATTCCCATTGCACCACCACTGACCTCTCTTGAAGAGGCTAGGGTGATTTTTAATGCAGGTACACAAGAACAGCAATTGGAAGACTCCTCACGAGCAATCATATTGAGAGAAACACATGCATGTGAGATGAGTGAACCAAACACGAGTGAACTTCAGGTGAGAGCACACACAGACACTGATACTGTCAACCTGTTAGCTCAGATTGCTGCCCTGAAAGAAGAACTTGCTAAAAGTCAAGCTGAAGCTCAAGCATTCAAAGCACAAGTGGTTGAACGGTCTTCTTCTTCCACCTCTGTCGACAATCAGCTTGCAATCATAAGGAATGACATCTCAGATTTAAAGACTGCTGTAATACCAAAGCTCAATTCTATTCAGGACACTCCAAATTTATCAGCTGATGACATATCCAACTTCTGCTCCCTACATACAAGAATGACTTCTCTTGAAGACCTCGTTGAGATGAATCATTCACTGGACAACTCAAGATTTCTAAAGATAGAGACGGGCATGGAACATCTAAATGAAGGCATGAAGCACTTATATTACATGATCAAGAATTCTCATTGCCCTAATGAAGAACAAAGAGCTTATTTTGAAGGACCGTTTGGTGGAGGATCAGGCTCTGGAAGTGGTGGAGGTTTCAAAGGAAAGTCTGTAGAGGATCCCTCAACTAAGGGGGAGAAGAAAGGAGGGAGTAGTTCCAAAGGGAAAGAAAAAGATACTTCTGCTGGAGATAAAGGAAAGGCTGATGATGCCTACTACAGTGGAGAACAGGATGACTTCGATATTTTTGACATTCCCACTGATCCAGTTCAGGAAGATAAAGATGGGTTATTTGAAGCTGAAGAAGAAAGTGATTTTGAAGATTGGGAAGAAGAAGATACAGTGGATCCTAGGTTTGAGAAAGAATTTCAGAAAGAGCAGTCAGAGATGCAAAGAAAAGAGGCTGAACTCAAGAAGGTCTCACAGATCATTGATAGGAGAAAAGACATACAAAGAACAGAAACTCTTCAAAAGCAACATCTTCATGACATTAAAGCTCAAGAAAGGAGAAGAGATGTCAGACTAAAGATTGGTGGAAAGTGGGATGAAGCTAGGAGAGTACTCGATATGCCTCAGCTATGCACTAACAATGATAGGCAGTTCTTACATCTTCTTGACAAGCTGGAAATCTCAAATCCTAACAATGACATGTACATGAATGCTATCAAGACTGAAGTCTCAAGGATCACAGCTGCTTTTGATAGATCCCTAAATGAGATGAGCATTTTTGTATACTGTCAGAGTGAAGGATCATTCAAGGTGTCACTTCATCTATTTGAGAATCGTTCGTTGTCAGAGATTTGGGTTCTTTTAAACAAAGTGAAAAGAAGCTCAGAGTTGAATGAAGTTCTTCGGGAAAGGCTTAAAGAGTTTGCCAGCAGGGCTAGTCCTCAAGTGGTCAACAATCCTCATCAAGTGAGATTCTTTAAGTCTGATTGTCTTCAAATCTGTCAGCTCGATGTACAATCTCTTAAAGACTACTCAGCTAAGCATCTGGTCTGGATGGAACATCATTTGAGAACTGCTGGATATTTATCCATGTTGAAGACTCAAGCTGCTGACTTGATTCAAGCTTATTGTGAGAAGAATGTTAAAAGGTACAATCAACTCAAGAATAAGTTGAAGACAGTTGGAGTTCAACCAGTCAGACCTGCAAGCTTCACTTCAGAAAAAGATCGTATCTTTGACAAGGAATTGCTTCAAGATTTAGAAGAAGGTGAAGTCAGAAGAGAAGACAACTAAAGTCAATTAGCTCAAAACTCAATGTAATATGATTAGAGCGTTATGAATCAAGATAGTCTAATGTAGTTATATGTTCAGGCTAGAGGAACATCTATCTTGTATTCACTTGTAAATTTCATTTGGAATCTGGAAAATGTTAAATATAATCCAGAACTTTTCTGCTATTTACTATACATTACTGTTTATATCTTTTTCTTATTTGTTAGTTGAGTTATCCTCTAGATATTTGTTGTTATTGTCTAACAAGCAAATAGGGGGAGATTGAAAGGCATATGTCATAGCCTACTCGTTTATTCGAGTATTTAACTCAACTCAAATAAGAATGTAATAAGTAAATAGTGGATCAAGCATCAGAGAGATCTCACAAAGTAACATATGTCAAAGAATAAAGAAACATTGTTCATCTGCAGACTAGAAGATTCACTGGAAGAAGTTCAAGAATTTGATCATGCCTCAGTGATATAAATCAAGATCGTGGATTTAATCAAGTGACAGAGATCTCGTCAAGGTATCATTTATTACAAGGATTCAATCAGAACAACAAAGTCAAGACATGAAGAAACGTCACGAAAGTTAGTCACTCATGAACCAGACAGTACATCGAGTGTCAGCATTGAAGTGACGGAATTGATTCATAAGTCTCAGAGACTTTCAGAAGATTGTCAGAAGAATGGATGCTGCTCAGGGATAGTATTAATTCTCTATTAATTAATTAAGTCATATAATTTAATTAAGAGAATAAATTAAATCTGCAAGGATTAATTTATTGATTAATTGAATTAAATTGATTAATTAATTTAGAATTAATAATGAGGATTTTCAGAATGTTAATTGATTAAAATCTGTGATAATTCTAAAAAGACAACTGATTGTACTAGTATGACAATCGGTATGACAATTGATAGTCATACCGAATGTCTTGCTAATTCAGTTGATTGTATTGATAGAATTTTCAATTAGATTAAAATCAATTATGTATTCAGAAAAACAATTTCAATTGTACTACTATGACAATCGGTATGACAATTAATAGTCATACCGAAAGTCTTGCTAGTTCATTTTAATTGTCTTCCTAGCTCTAATAAATTGTCTCACCGAAAGTCTTTCAAGCTAAAAAGGATTGTCATTCCAGTTCTTTTTCTCTCGGTTGGATTGTTAAAAACAGAAGCAGCAGCAGCAATTCAAATATCATCAATCATACAGAACAAGAAGAACACAGCAGAAAACAAAAGAAAATATTTCATCATTCATCTGCTTATTCAAGATCAAATATTCTAGTTTGTTAATGTTAAATCCAAACCACTAGAATTACTTATCTTGTTCTTGTATATCAATCTAGCGGATTAAAATCCCTAGAACTTAATCTCAAATCGTTTTTAGCATTTGATCTTTTAATTACAAAAATAGAAAAGGTTCATGTCGAATTTATTCTAAATTTGTAATAATTGATTTGAGATTAATCCCTTGTAACCGATACCGTAGTTGTAACACCTTTCAAGTTTAATAAAAGTTTTATTTAACTTGAATTTTGTTTCACAATTTTATTCCGCATTTTATTCGACGAAACGGTATTGTTTGCATTCAACCCCCCCTTCTACAAACAAATTGGGACCTAACACCCTTAAAATCGTCAAATTCCACTCAAAAAAGGCCTTTTCAGCGAAATCAGCGACCAGCCGCGCCCTGAGCGGCCGCTCAGCTCTCCTGAGTGGGTGCTCAGCTCTGCTGAGCGGGCGCTCAGCTACTGACTGGGAAAATATTCTGATGAATCTTGTTTTGGCCATAACTTGAGTTCTACTCGTCAGAATTAGGCGATTCAACTGCCCACGCAAAGCTAACGAGATTATCTACAACTTGATAATGGCCTTGGATTCCAAATATGATCACTTTATCATATTTCCTTTAAAAGCTCTTTTCTTCATTTAACTGATACCTGAAATGCAATAACACAAAAACACATCAAAATACCAACAACTTGAGTCCAAAACACCAATTTAAGCTTGTAATAAAGCGTTCCAAGTGGATATAAAATCCACTTATCAGTGCATGAGTGAAAACATTAAATCTGTCCAGCAGGGGACAGTTTCGTTACAACTTAGAAATGAAGAGTTTTGACCATGTCATGGGTAGGCCCTCACTAGACCTTGGTTAGCCCTAGTTAGAGGGAGTGTCAGAGGATTTTTTACATCCATATTTAATAGGAATTGAGTTAGAATCATGTGTCATAAGTTAGTGCAAATCAGGACACTTTTCTGTCCAGAAAACAGGGGAACATTGGACTTTCAGCTCAGGGCCAGATAGGCCCAAGCTAGGCCCTTAAGCCACACCAAGTTTAGGAGTTGCCTTATGATCAGAAGAGTCTAGTGTAAAAGTTTGGGAGGTAAACTTGAAGTGTAAGGGTGTCAATTGTACTAAAAAACCCATTGGTGTCATCCTGAAATCACTATAATGAACACAATCACTTAACCTTTAGTTTTAGGGCACTTACGAGTGAGGCCTAGGTTGACCATCATAGTTATAAGATAGTATGAGGTCATTAGAGTTTAAGGCCTAAGTCAGGGCCCATAAGAACTTGATGGTTTAGAAAAGGCACTTCGAGTTATGAGGTCGATATTAAGAGTTTTGACTAGTTTAGCATAACTAAGTGGCGTGAGCAAGTGGAGTAAGATCATCCAAGCCTAGTGATGCAATATAGTGTGTGGATATATTATTATGTACTTAAATGTGTTATATTAACATGTGTGGCAATGTGAACTATTATTCTTATAAGGTAATTATAAGCGTGTATGTGTATATAGGCCTAAGTGCCGATGTGCGTAATTTTGGTTTATAATTAGGTCGAGTTAGTGAGTATATATTATAATGAGGTTATTATTATTTTATGTAGGATCTCGAGATGAGGGTAAGCTTGCCATTAAATTAGAGTGAAGCTCCAGTTGCTTTCACCTGCCAGTCAAGTCAAGCCTTTCTCAAGGCAAGTATTTCAATCGACCTTTTTGTTTACACTGCAAGTGTGTGATAACCCAGTTCTTATATATGATGTGAGTTTTCTAATTCACCTTGATATATCTAATCCAAGTTGTTCCGAATCTATCTGTCGTATTATATGCAAGTGCCATGAACCCTCAAGTATTTATTGCAAGTAGTTTAACTTTACTTGAAGATTTCTATGCAAGTAAATCAAAAGTCATACCATGCTAGTATACCAAAGTAATTATGATGTTGAACCCTGTGCAAGTTATACTCAGTAACCTTATCTTGATACCTAAAACTCAGTTATTCCTTAAAGTTGTTCATGATTGCTTGATAACCCTATCCTTACCCCTAAAACATGATACCTTGTTATACTTTGAACTGATGCTCACCTTCTTTATATTATAATACCTATGTCTTTTATGGAACCATTACCTTGAACCTAGTTTGACTTAGTTCCTTTATACTATCCAACAACCCTGTGAAACCTTATTGTTAGATTCCTTGTGAATAGAAACTTTGCAATTCCATTTGATAAGGTATCAGTCTAGTTGATCATGACTTTAAATTTGATCAAGAACCCTTGATAAAGATGTTCATTATTTATTAGTTTAACCGTCACTTGGCATCAAATAAATTTTTATAATGAAAAAGTTAAAAAGTGGATTTTCAGTCCCAAATGGGGACAAATATTTTCTTTAAATAGTGGATCTGGACTGAGACGGAAGTCATTTCCGCTCTTAATTTGTAGGCTTAAAGGTTGCCTAGGGATCCCATTAATGTTTTAGAACCCAGCGAGGTTCAGGATTACTTCGCGGCTGATCACCGGCTGTAAACCGTAGCGTCATAAAATGGTTTTTGATAAAGAAATGGTTTTGAATTGTTTTATTACAAGAAAAGATGCCATCACCCTGAAAGTTTATCTCTTGATACTATATTATTGAATCTTTCATTTCCATTGTTATTCTTTCATTCTTGTTTATGTATATTAGCGCTTGTTGAGCATTTGGCTCACTACTTGCTTTCACCCTGATATTACAGCTAACAGATATGGTTAGATTCAAGCAGACAGCGCGTAAGACTTGTGATGCTGATTCGTGTGTTCGAGCTCAGGTAGAATAAGTGATCGTTTTGTGTGAGGACTCGATATTAAAAATCAGGTTGGAATAGTTAATAGTATTGGGCTGTTCCAAACCCTAAATTATAAGATCTTGGATTAAGATGTATTTATTTCCTTTTGTTAACTATTGTAATGATTTGTATAATATTTATTGTTAAGTTGGGGTGTGACAGGTTTTGGTATCAGAGCCACGGTTTAGAGTCCTTGGACAGCCCAAATAGGTTATATATGTATATTGGTTTATAGTATTATATGAGAGTGTAGGTATAGGTTATTCAAGTCATCTGCTAATAATTCTCTTATATATATATCTATGCATTGTTTGGTAACAAAGGGCGCATTCCTCATCATCCTCTGAACCGTCCGACATAATTGCTTTCTCCGTGTATGCTGAGTTGAGGCGTGAATTCGACATGCTTCAGGGCAAGTACGATCGACTGTTAGAGCGATTGAAGAACGTGTATCCGGACAGCCGAAATTATGGAGGAAAGCCTAAGGAGCAGATGACTGCGAGACTTGAGACCTTGGTTCAGTACGCTAACACTAAGCTTGATGAGATGCCATTGCACCAAGACCGTACCAGCCAGTATACTATCCAGATGATTGCGGACGAGCTCCAAAGTATTGTGAAGACACTTCGTGAGGAGAAGACTACCAGACCCCGATCTGATGGAGCGGAGCTTTAGTTCTTTCCATTATCTACTTCTCATGTCATTGTATTGTTGGACTTTGTCGAATTCCCTGTTGTTTTCCTTTAATTAAGCATGTTATCCCTAAGTTGAGACTCTATTCCGATCTTGATGTACCTTGACCTTAATTTCAATAATTATACACTATCGTTCTATTTGCTTTCAGTTATTCTCATGCCTTTATATGCACCATCCTTATTGTTTAATTTGAAACCCCATTGAATAAATATAATGACTTGTGACACCTTAACCTTGAAATTTTCATTATTGTTCATACCTGTTTTGATGTAACTTCCATTTCAGGATCATGCCACCTAAAAAGAAGAACCCGAAAACAACTTCTACCACATATCCTAATATTTTTCAATTACTGAAAAACTTACAACAGAAAATAAATGCTATAGCTCAAAAACAAAGAACTCTTCAACAACAATTTGAAAACCAAGATAACCGTGAACCACACCAACCACCTAATCCACAGTACCACCTCGATAAATTATTACTTTCAAAGCTTTTCAGAATGTGAATCCACCTACATATCATGATACCATTGATCCAGTAATAGCTAACACATGGATTAGGGAAATGGAAAGAGCTTTTGAATTGGTTCAGTTAGGAGAAGATCAGAAGACGCCATATGCTAATTACTTTCTGAAAGGGGAAGTCATCTATAGGTAGGATTCAATGAAAGCTATGGAGGCAAATCAGCCGGTTTCTTGGGAAAGGTTTAAGAGGTTATTCCAGGAAAAGTATTACCCTAAGTACATGCAGAATCAGATGGAGCTTAAATTTCTTGAATTGAAGAAAGGAAGTATGTTTGTATTGGAGTACGAGAAGAAGTTTACGGAGTTGTCAAGGTTTGTGACTAAGTATACCAACACTGAGGAAGAGAAAGTAAAAATATTCCAACAAGGATTAGAGCCTTGGATCAGAGATAGAGTGGCTATGTTTGAGCTTGATACTTATGCTGGAGTAGTACAGAAAGCTGCTCTGATTGAGAGTAATGGGATGCAGTCAAGGAAAGAAAAGGATAACAAGAAGAGAAATTTTCCATTTTATGGAGAGAAGTCTGAAGCCGAAAGCTCACAAGACAGGAGTTTGAAAAGGATTGGATTCCACAAAGGAGGAAATTTTCAAAAGAAGTGAAATTTGAATAAGAGACAAGATCCTAAAGGGAATAACCAGTCAAGCCAAGGATAAGTTGGAGAAAATAAATTTCAGAGACCAGAATGCAAGCATTATGGAAAAAGACATCCAGGAGTGTGTAATAAGCTGAACATGACATGATGCAACAAGAAGGGGCACTTGGCTAACAAGTGTAAGATACCGAAGCTGGGAGTTACCTGCTATAAGTGTGGAAAGGCTGGACACATAGCTAGGGAATGCAAGTCAACTGGACCAGTCAAGGCTTTAATGAACGTGGCAAGTACTAGTGCTCACATTCCAGCTGAGGTATTGGCATTACCTCCACCATCTACAACAGCTCCACAAGCAACAACAAGGACATTTGATCTAAAGATGAAGGATGCTGTTCAGAATCCTGAGGTGATAGCAGGTAAACTTTTAATGAATAATATTGAAGCTAAGGTATTGATTGATTCTAGAGCTACTAGATCTTTTATATCAAAAAATTTCGTTGATAAACTTAAATGTGATAAAATGACCCTGAACGAGGTAATAGATGTGGTAATTACGAACAAAGAGAAGATTCATGTAAGTCAATTATGTCCTAAGTGCGAGATTGATATTTCGGGGCATAAATTTTCAGCAGACTTGATACTTTTCAAGTTAGAGGAGTTTGACATAATCTTAGGCATGGATTGGTTAGGAGAGAATAATGCTAAGATATATTATATATCTAAGAAAGTGTATTTAAGGACGGAGAATGGAGAGAAAGTGGTATTTAAGGGGCAGAGGCAAGAGCGATTGTTTTTTACAATCGTCGAGGCTAAGAAATTGATTAAAAAAGGTTGCGAATTGTTCCTAGCCTATGTAGTAGATTCAAATAGAAAGAGCCTCAGCATGGAAGATATTCCCGTAGTCCACGAATTTCCAGATATATTTCCAGATGACCTACCAGGTTTACAGCCCGATTGACAAATCAAGTTTGAGATCAACCTTGCTCCAGGCACGGAACCAATTTCAAAGGCACCTTATAGAATGGCACCAACAGAAATGAAAGAGTTGGCGAGCCAGCTACAAGAATTGTTGGACAAAGGAATGATACGGCCAAGTACATCGCCATGGGGAGCACCTGTTCTGTTTGTAAAAAAAGAAGGATGAAAGCATGAGGTTATGGATAGACTAGTGCTTTTTCCAAGATTGATTTGAGATCAGGATACCATCAACTGAAGATCAAAGAAGACGACATCCCGAAGACAGCATTCAGACCAAGATACAGACATTATGAATTCTTAGTAATGCCTTTTGGGTTGACTAATGCTCCCGTAGCATTTATGGATTTGATGAATCGGGTATTTAA
The DNA here is from genome assembly GCF_009905375.1 of Apium graveolens. Classification (NCBI taxonomy): domain Eukaryota; kingdom Viridiplantae; phylum Streptophyta; class Magnoliopsida; order Apiales; family Apiaceae; genus Apium; species Apium graveolens. The sequence goes on along the minus strand of NC_133650.1, from coordinate 86,739,167 downwards.
AAAGTATTTGGACAAGTTTGTAGTGGTATTCATTGATGATATTCTTATATACTCAAAGTCAGAAGAAGAACACATGCAGTATCTATGGATAACATTGGAGATACTCTGGCAAGAGAAGTTGTATGCCAAGTTTTCCAAGTGTGAGTTCTGGTTAAAGGAAGTTCAATTTTTGGGACATGTTATTGGAAGTGAAGGAGTCAAAGTGGATCCGGCAAAGATTGAGGCAGTTATGAGTTGGGAGAGACCAAAGACACCTACGGAAGTGCAAAGTTTTCTAGGATTGGCGGGGTATTATAGAAAGTTTGTTAAAGATTTCTCGAAAATCGGCACGCCATTGACTAAGTTGACCAGGAAGAATCAGAAATTTGAAGGGAATGCAGAATGTGAAAATAGTTTTCAAGAATTAAAACAGAGGTTGGTTACAGCTCCAGTGTTAGTATTACCAGACAATTAAGGAGACATTGTGATTTTCAGTGATGCTTCAAACAAGGGTCTGGGGTGTGTGCTAATGCAACACAAAAAGGTGATTGCGTATGCGTCGAGACAGCTAAAACCACATAAATTGAGTATCCTACACGTGACTTGGAATTAGCAGCTATAATATTTGCACTTAAGATTTGGAGACATTACCTTTACGGAGAAAGGTGTGAGATCTACACGGATCACAAGAGTTTAAAGTATATTTTCACTCAGAAGGAGCTCAACATGAGGCAAATGAGATGGTTGGAATTGATTAAGGACTATGATTGCTCGATAAATTATCATCCGGGAAAGGCGAACGTGGTAGCTGATGCTTTAAGTAGGAAGGAGAGGTTGAATATGGTAGAAATACCAAAGGAATTATCTGAAGAAATTAGGAGATTTGAATTAGAACTTTATGGATGCCGAAAAGTTGAAGAGATTTATCATACTATGACTTTTCAGCCAATATTAATGGAAAAGATAAAGAAATGTCTGGAAGAAGTGATAAAGCAGGAGAATAATCAGCTGACCGAAGAAGAGATTTGTACTCAAAGGGATGAACAAGGTATAGTAAGGTTTTCTTCAAGAATTTGGATTCCCCATATGACTGAATTGAAGAATGAGATACTGCAAGAAGCTCACAACTCTAGATTTTCAATCCATCCGGGAAGCACCAAGATATACCAGGACTTGAAGCGGAACTTTTGGTGGCTAAATATGAAGCGAGAAGTAGTAGAATAGGTTGCAAAGTGCTATACTTGTCATAAAGTGAAGGCAGAACATCAAAGACCATTCAGATTAATTCAGCCCTTAAAGATTTCATAATGGAAGTGGGAAAACATTGCCATGGACTTTATAGTAAGATTACCACGAACGAAATCCGGACATGACGCTATATGGGTTATAGTTGATCGCCTTACGAAGTCAGCACATTTTCTTCCGATTAATGAGAGGTCTTCATTGGACAGATTGGTCCATCTGTATGTGCGTGAAATTGTATTACGATATGGCGTGTCAGTATCGATAGTTTCGGACAGAGATCCCTGATTTAACTCGAGATTCTGGAAGCAATTTCAAGAAAGTCTTGGTACAAAGTTAAACATGAGTACGGCGTATCATCTGCAGACTCATGGTCAAAGCGAGAGGACAATTCAAATAATTGAAGACATGTTGCGTAGCTGTGCGATTGATTTTACAGGAAGTTGGGACAACCACTTGCCATTGGTGGAATTCTCCTATAACAACAGCTATCATACCAGTATTGGCATGCCACCATACGAAGCTTTATACGGACGGAAGTGCAGATCGCCAACCAACTGTGATGAAGTGGGAAAAAGAAAGATTCTAGGCCCAAAATTGGTACAACAAATGCACGAGATAGTCAAATTGATTCAGAAGAGATTACTTGCTGCTCAAGATAGGCAAAGAAAGTATGCAGACCCGGCACGGAAGGATATCAGATTCCATGTAGGTGAAGCCATATTACTGAAAGTATCACCAAGAAAAGGATTGTCTAGAATTTGGAAAGAAAGGGAAGTTAACACCTAGATATATTGGTCCTTTTGAAGTTTTGGGTCAAGTAGGACAGGTGGCCTATGAATTAGCTTTGCCGCCTCAGTATCAACATGTGCATAATGTATTTCATTTGTCATTACTTAAGAAGTATAATCCTGATGCCAACCATGTGATAGAGCATGAACCTATAGAGATTCAGGCAGACCTGTCATTTGTGGAGCAACCTGTCAAAATACTCGACTGGCAAAATAAGAGTCTTAGAAATAAGTTGGTCAAGTTGGTAAGAGTACTTTTGAGGAATCCCACGGTTGAAGAGTCAACGTGGGAACTAGAGTCGGATATGCATAGCCGGTATCCTCACTTATTATCCTAGATTCTGAGGACAGAATCCTTTAAGGGGGAGAGGATGTTACGACCGATATTTTTAAATCTTATATATTTATAATTGTGTATTTATAATTAAGATTTAAATTGAATGGAATTATAAATGTGAATGATCTATATGTTGAGTGCCTATAAATTAAGTGTTTAATGTATTAGTTTATATAAAAAAAATTGAAAGGAAAATCTTATCATTTAGTATTTTTAAATGATAATCAAAAGTACTTCATTTTATATGAAAAATCGATTTTAAAAATCTTTTAACAATAAATTTTCAAATCTTATATCATTAAATTTCTAAAATCATAAGCTATTTTATGGCATATATTTTGTGATTTTTGGAGGTGCATTTATATTTATAGAAATTGTTTTATATAAATTAGTTGATTTTTAATTTTCAAATTACTTAGTTGCCCATGCATGCATTTTGCTCCCAAACACAAGTTAAGGGTAAACTTGGAATTTTCAACCCTACTAACTACTAATTCACTAGCAAAATTACTACCTTATCCTTGCATGCAAAATATCACAAGTTTGCTTGAAGGTTACTCTTGTCAATTCTAAATTCCACTCACTTCTTTTAGTCAAATCAAAACAATAAAAATCAATTACAAGATGTTATAATCATCTCACTTCACTCCACACCCCACCCTCACCTCACTCTCTCCTCTCTCCACTCTCTCTTGACAAACCCCCCCTCCCCCTCTCGGCCTTTCCCTTAGCCGAAGCCCACCCCCCTCATTTTCTTCATTTTTCATTCAAACATCCATCTTCCATTTAAGTAATCTCACTCTCCATATCTTGTTCTTTAATAATCCAAAGAGTTTAGGGTGAAAAGTTTATGTTTTGATCTTGCATGCATGCATAGGTTCAACTCATGATTTTTGAAAGTTCTTGATCATTTAGTTTAATTTTTGTTAATAATCTCTAATTTTAGTTGAGTTAAGATATCAAATATGATTTGTGATCCTTGTTATGTGTTTTGATTCAGATATACTTGAAGGATTTAAGTGTTACTTTCGAATTTGAGATGACATGTAATTAGTATATTGTGTTAACTCTTGTTTTGCTGTATTGCACCTTAGGTAAGGATGATCTCCACTAAGCCAATGTTGTGTGTGGGAGTGTTAGTTCAGTAGGTTTCCTTGGTTGGGGTCTGTTTTGAGTTTTGGTTGATGTTTGGTTTGGTTTGTCAAGTGGGAAACATGGTGAAAAGGGGTACATTAGATTCTGCAGAATTTCAGTTTTGTTCCATGAGGTTTAGAGTGAGATTTGACCTTGTCATGGTAATGCACTTTGAGGCCCAAGTCACCAGAAGCTAGCACTAGGAATATACTTAAGATTTCAGGTGATTATTAGAGGTTTGTAGGTTGTTTGGTTAGGTGCACGAGTGAAAACATTAAATCTGTCCACCAGGGAACAGTTTCGTTACAACTTAGAACTGAAGAGTTTTGACCATGTCATGGGCAGGCCCTCACTAGGCCTTCATTATCCCTAGTTAGAGGGAGTGTCATAGGTGTTTTTCCATCCATATTTAATAGGAATTGAGTTAGAATCATGTGTCATAAGTTAGTGCAAATCAGGACACTTTTCTGTCTAGAAAACAGGGGAACACTGGACTTTAAGCTTAGGCCCAGGTAGGCCCAAGCTAGGCCCTTGAGCCACACCAAGCTTAGGAGTTTCCTTATGATCAGAAGAGTCTAGTGTAAAAGTTTGGGAGGTAAAACTGAAGTGTAAGGGTGTCAATTGTACTCAAAAACCCATTGGTATCATCCTGAAATCACTATAATGAGCACAATCACTTAACCTTTAGTTTTAGGGCACTAATGAGTGAGGCCTAGGTTGAATATCATAGTTGTAAGATAGTATGAGGTCATTAGAGTGTAAGGCCTAAGTCAGGGCCCATAAGAACTTGATGATTTAGAAAAGGCACTTCGAGTTATGAGGTCGATATTAAGAGTTTTGGCTAGTTTAGCATAACTAAGTGGCGTGAGCAAGTGGAGTGAGATCATCCAAACCTAGTGATGCAATATAGTGTGTGGATATATTATTATGTACTTAAATGTGTTATATGAACATGTGTGGCTATGTGAACTATTATGCTTATAAGGTAATTATAAGTGTGTATGTGTATATAGGCCTAAGTGCCAATGCGCGTAATTTTGGTTTATAATTAGGTCGAGTTGGTGAGTATATATTATAATGAGGTTATTATTATTTTGTGTAGGATCTCGAGACGAGGGTAAGCTTTCCATTAAAGTCGAGTGAAGCTCCAGTTGCTTTCACCTGCCAGTCAAGTCAAGCCTTTCTCAAGGCAAGTGTTTCAATCGACCTTTTTGTTTACACTGCAAGTGTATGATAACCCAGTTCTTATATATGATGCGAGTGTTCTAATTCACCTTGATATATATAATCCAAGTGGTTCCAAATCTATCTTTCGTATTATATGCAAGTTCCATGAACCCTCAAGTATTTATTGCAAGTAGTTTAACTTTACTTGAAGATTTCTATGCAAGTAAATCAAAAGTCATACCATGCTAGTATACCAAAGTAATTATGATGTTGAACCCTGTACAAGTTATACTCAGTAACCTTATCTTGATACCTAAAAGTTAGTTATTCCTTAAAGTTGTTCATGATTGCTTGATAACCCTATCCTTACACCTAAAACATGATACCTTGTTATACTTTGAACTAATGCTCACCTTCTTTATATTTTAATACCTATGTCTTATCTGGAACCATTACCTTGAACCTAGTTTGACTTAGTTCCTTTATACTATCCAACAACCATGTAAAACCTCATTGTCAGATTCCTTGAGAATAGAAACTTTGTGATCCCATTTGATAAGGTGTCAGTCTAGTTGATAATGGCTTTAAAGTTGATCTAGAACCCTTGATAAAGTTGTTCATTGTTTAATAGTTTAACCGTCATTTGGCATCAAATAAATTTTTAAAATGAAAAAGTTAAAAAGTGGATTTTCAGTCCCAAAAGGGGACAAATATTTTCTTTAAATAGTGGATCTAGACTGAGACGCAAGTCCTCCCCGCTCTTAATTTGTAGGCTTAAAGGTTGCCTAGGGATCCCATTAATGTTCTAGAACCCAACGAAGTTCGGGATTACTTCGCGGCTGATCACCGGCTGTAATCCGTAGCGTTATAAAATGGTTTTTGATAAAGAAATGGTTTTGAATTATTTAATTGCAAGAAAAGATTCCATCACCCTGAAAGTTTATCTCTTGATACTATATTGTTGAATCTTTCATTTCCATTGTTATTATTTCATTCTTGTTTATGTATATTAGCGCTTGTTGAGCATTTGGCTCACTACTTGCTTTCACCCTAATATTACAGCTAGCAGATATGGTTAGATTCAAGCAGACAGCGCGTAAGACTTGTGATGCCGATTCGTATGTTCGAGCTCAGGTAGAATAAGTGATTGTTTTGTGTGAGGACTCGATATTAAAAATCAGGTTGTAATAGTTAATAGTATTGGGCTGTTCCAAACCCTAAACTGTAAGATCTTGGATACAGATGTATTTATTTCCTTTTGTTAACTATTATAATGATTTGTATAATATCTATTGTTAAGTTGGGGTGTGACAATATATTCATGAATCTTCATAATTAGAACCTTGATAGCCTCATCTCTACTCATGTTGTGGCTGGTTTGATTTGTTGCTGGTGGTGGTGCGGGATTTTGTTGAACTTCTTTTTCTGCCATTAGTGATTGTTTTGTGGATCTTAAACTATTTGTGTATCAACAGCAAGCTCTGATGCCAAATACTGATTATCAAATTCTAATAGTTAAAAACTGATGTCATCAATTTCTTTTAACATATTATTTTAATATTTAATTTGACGGTTCTGATTTAACTAGTTTAAAATCTAATGGTCTTTATTTCTTGTACCGAACAATGTACCGACAACCTGAAATACCTTATTTTACATATAATAGTATAATATAAAAAGAAGCGAAACTTTGTTGTTAAGTGGTACTTTGGATTTACTATTTTTGGTTTCATCAACTTTTGGTTTCACCCTTTTTTTTGAATCATGTTATAACTCTAAAAATTTATTATTTTTATTCTTTTTGGATTCCTATATGATTTATAATTTATATTTATTTTTTACCTATTTTTTGATTCTCATGTGCCCTTATATTTATATTATTTTTTATATTGGAATTTTATCTTAATTACTTCAATCACGTTATTATAACTTTAATTTTTTTTCACAATATAACATTTATCGACTAACTAATTTTATATTTTAATTGGAAAAACAATGAAAGAAATTGAGTTCTTGCTCACGTCTTTAACCGTGAGAGCTCTTTATATAATTGTGTAAGAGAATAAAAAGAATCTTACGCCCAACAACTCCCATTTTTTTCTCGGTCGGCCCGATCATAAATTTTGTTCTAAGTCTTTTTGCATTTTTAGAGCAAGAAGCAGAACTACAAGAATAGTATAAAAAAGAATGTCTATATTTCTCCGCTATAACGAGAATAGCCTGAATAGTAATCTCCGCTACTTATATTCCTAATGAGAGAGTGATAAAAATCAGAATCCACAATTAAATTACTCTAAATAACATCATTAGGTACATTCAAAAATATTATTTTATTCTTATTTTTCACATTTATATGTATATAGAAACTTTAAATTAAAAAAGTAATTAATTAATATTTAATTCAATACAAGTGAAACTATATATATATTTAATCAAAAGATATTGAATATAATTACAATTTAATAAATATTGCAACTAAAAATATAATAATATTATAATAAAAAGAAATTAAAAATTAATATTTTAGTTTAAATTTTATTATGTTAGATTTTTTAGTACTTTTATAAATATGCAACTATATCCTAAAATAATTAATAAATTTGGTTAATAAGAAACAATTTTATACTTAATATAATATAAATTAAAATTATTAAATAAAAATATTTATATATATATATGGTCCCGATTTAATAAAAACATAATTAGTGTAGAAACTACAAATTGGCTCCAAACCAATTATTAATCACAGTTTTTACCTACAAAAATCACTAGTTTGTACATCAAAAATCACTATTTTGTATATTTTGTGTAGGGTCTTTCTAACGTGTACGTGAGGGAACAAAATAAGAATTAAACTCAATAAGTTTGAAATATTCTTTTCGAGAAATTGTTGTTATGTAGGAGATCAATCATATTTATGATTAGAAGGCCAATAAGAGTGCTCTAAATTTATGAAATTTGATACTTATTATGTGCTTTGTACAAATATTAGAAAAGCCGTAGTTTTTTTTAAAACAAATTTCTTTAATATACATACATATATATGCAATAAATATATCATCATCTTCAACTGTACTGTAATTAGGAACCTCTGGTCATCATGACGAACACCTTCTACTACTAATTACAGTCGTTTATCACCACAACTAACCACCGCTGCTTACCCCCATAACTTGCCACAACTAGACACTACTTGTCCTTGTCACCGACACACATCCTCTCTCATGAATTACTGTCACTAAGGACCTCATACAACTAAAATTTACCATCAACAATCAAGCATCAATAACTAATATAAGTAGATTTTCTCAATTACAAAAAATAAACATTGAAAATTTTAAGTGATTAATTGTGTGTAAATGGGTGATTTTATACTTATAAACGGGGATTATCAAACTATTTCTAATTTTTATTTTTAAGATATTTTTTTATTTGATCAAATGCCTATATATATATATATATAATATATATATGCACTTGCTCAAATGAGAACCCGTATTAAAATGAGATATGATATCTAATCATATCCACACATATTTTAAACTAATTTTAATGTGAGCCATTCATTTAAATCTTATCATCTTTCTTACCCATATCATTCCTCTCCCCCTCCCACCATAAGAACCACCCACCACTCAATACCGCTACACCAGCCTTTCGCCGCCTGCTACCACACGCCACCGCCAGTAACCACATGCCTGCTCATTATTATCATCATCTCTCTCTCTATATCTCACTCTCTCTTACTCTCCTTCATCAACCCCTCCAAACACCATCACTTACCCTCCATCATCACTCGCCCACGACCCATTCCGCTTCTAAAACTTCCTCCGCTCACGCTCTCAGAGTTGAAACTCCGACCCCGATTGGATTTTTCTCCGATGAAACTCTGACCAATTGAACTTAGATCTGAAACTTTTAACTCAATTTGATTTTTCTCGGATTTTAATTTCTTATTTTTTTATGATTTTATACAATTTTGTAATTACTTGATGATACGAGAATTGATCGAGTGTAATAATTTTGTAGTATAGCTGATCGAGTAATTTTCAGGAGTTTTGTTGATTTTTAGATGGTTGGCTCAATTTTGGTGATTTTGTAGGAGGTAGTGTGATATCGTTGTGTTTATAGTTTATTTGTAGTGATTTAGATTTCAATATGGTGATTTTTGTTTTCATTTTGGTAGTCGGAGTTAATAAACGGAGTTGGTGAGCCGATTAACTGGTCGTAAACAATGTTGGATGTGGTGATTTTTAATATCCGTCGGTGATTTTTCATTTTCTGGTGGTGATTTTTCATTTTTCCGGTGGTGATTTTCTATTGGCCGCCAGAAGTGGTGGTGGCCGAAAATAGTGGTCAGCAGAGGTTGGAGGTGGCAGAGATTGAACGTGCAAGTGGTGGAGTTAGAATGAATAAGATGATAAGAAATTTAATATTTAAAATCAATGTGTGGTGCGAGATTAAGATAAGGACTAAAATGAGTGGTTAAGATTATATCTCATATATCACAATAATAATGGTTCTCAAGCGCCGCCATGTATTTATATAAATATCTATGTGTATGTATGTGTGTGTGTAAGATTAGGTCTAAAGATAAAATAAAGTTGACATTAATGTTTTAGCTAATGACTCCGAATTCAACAAATATATTTAATGAGATAGAGAAAATTATAATTATTGCAAAAATGTGTTATGATTGGAGGGCTATATATATGACACATAGACTTCTTACAGGTTGTAATGTTTAGATATGCTCTAAGTCTATCATTTTTCTCTATACTTCTTATTTTTTTAACTAGTTGCTAACATGTGCTAAGCAAGGACCGGGATTATCCCCGTGTGAAGCATGCGCCCAAAATAAATGATATTTTTGGGACGGGAATAAATTATCATGAAAGGTTATCACAATAAATAGGTTTATATATGAAGGCAACAATTTAAAAAGAATCCCTTATATAGAATTTCATAGGAAATCATTATTTAAATATATAAAATATACATAAAAAATTTTTTTCATCACATATAGTTAGAAATTTATTACCAAATTAAAAAATAAAGTTGCGTTAGTTTTTTATTTAAAAAATTATTGAAAATAATGAAATAGATCAAAGTGATTGTGTGGTAGACATACACTTATTCAAAGTTATTCTACAGTAAAATCAAATTTAAAATCATTTTTACGTGTTACAATTTTTATAATATTCATATATAATTATTATTCTACATTAATGTTATGGAATAAAAACTAGAGTTTTGTTTGTATTTTATGTTAGGGTTGTTGAGTTTCGAGCTTTAATGGTTGTGCTTGTGTTCGAGACTACACGGTCCTCACAAGATGCTTATGTATCTCTGTGTCGTAGAGAATCAAGCCAAAACATAGTTTTAGGTTGAGGGGTAGAGCCCTTTATATAGATGTTGAGTCTAGGGTTAGACTTGAGTCAAGATACTTGACTGAAAAGTCTTCAACTTAAATTGTAATTAGGACTCCTCTAAACGGTGGATTCTGGATCCTTCATTGGAGGAGTCCGTTTCCATGTTGGATACGACATTGGTGTTATTGTGGACCTTGTTCTCAAGTTTTCTCGGGCTATCAAGACTACTATTGGGTCATTTCCGAGACGACCTGCTTTGGGCGTGGCGTTCACGTGCTTTAATTAGTCAACTTTAGGACATAATTATTCAGTATTAATTATGTTTTTACAGATTACTTTTGATCCATATCATTTTCCCCCCAACTTCCGTAAAAATTTCTACATTTTTTGTGGAAATTATAATGGTCTAATTGCGACTCGGGATTAGTTTCATCCCTTTTTGGGTTTAGTCATATTATGAAGTACGGAGCGACCTACACATTCACAGTGATTTATTTATTCTTAAGTGATATTTCACTTTTAGGCCTTTACGAGGCTAATTTGATAGCGTTTGGTGCTAAACTGCCTTAATCAGAGCTATATCTCAAGCGTTGATCACCTTTTAACTTTCGTCAAGGTTAATGATAAGGTGAAAGCTACTAACAAACCTTAATCGGGGCTAATAATTGAGCGATGATCACCTTTTATCCTCAAAAAAGGTTAATTGTAAGGTGATATCATATAATCAATCTCAGTCTAGGCTAATAGGCCTTAATCGGGGCTAATCATTGAGCGTAAGTTTTTAATTAACTTTAATATATGCTAATTATGAATAATTTTATGCTAATTGACCTTAATAGAGGCTAATCAGCCTTAATCGGGCCTAATTATTGAGTGTAAGTTGTTAATATGGTTGGGGTAAAAAAATGATGCAGTTTTTTCTCTCTAGCCCCCTTTCCCTTTTTGAAGATTTCTTAAAAATCCATAATTTTGCCCATTTTTTCTTTGATTTTAGTATTAATTTACATCAAGAATGTCACCCCTCAACCTCAGAATCGATTAGATAGTAAAAACTTGAATTTTGGTGGAAAAACAATGAGAACTCGAATGGAAGAAATGGTCAAAATGAGTCTCGGGATGGTTCCAGGATGAATTTGGCTTCGGTTCAATTGAAGAAGAAAGTGAATCCCAGGTATGGAGATATGGATGAAAAGCGTATTGATGGGTTAAGCCAAAACGCGGGTATAACTCTGTCATCTAGGTTTAGTCCGTATGGTCAGCCTCGATCTGCTCGTATAGAGATTGCTTCAGGTGTTTATGGTGTTAAATATGTTCAATCGAATCCTCTGTATAATCAGGAGGATAGTTTGGTGGGTGTAGATGTGGTGGGCGCCGACTCTGTAGTTGAAGGTGTGAGTAAGGAAGGTGTGGTGGTCCCGGTCGTTGTTGGGATGAAGGATGTGGTAGGGGAGATTTGCAAATGCTGGGTTCTGGGTCGCAGTTGGGTGAGGGTCAGTTCATTGTACAGAAGGTTGATGTCCTGATGGGTTTGGTTGGAGATATGGAGAAGGATGTTGGGAGTATGCAGAATTCTATCGAGTCTGACTTGCCTGGTATTGTGGATTCTTATATTTATAAGGGTGGTGTGATCGGTAATAGAGTGGATAATAGGTCTGAAGGTGTGAAGAAGCCATGGATGATGGTGGAGATTCGGTGCAAGTAAGTTTGAAGGTTGAATATCCGTGGCGTCCCTCCTGGTGCACAAAGTGCGTAAAGTTTGGTCATTTGGTACACGGCTGTCTGATTTTGGCAGGGATCAAAGAACAGGAGAACACCAGAGGTAAGAGTGGAGTTTCTGGGGAGAATTTAGCTCATAGTCAGGGTGATGGATTTACTGTGGTACAGCATCCTGGATAAGAAAAAATGGTTGAGTTTCGTGGTTCTGGCCAACAGGGGAAAAAGAAAGGTGTTCAGATGAAGCAGAATTTCCATTATGTTAATCGGGGTATTGTTATTAGAAATAAAATAGATAATAGCTTGGTTAATCCTGTGAAAATGGCGAGGAATTCAGAGAAGATTGCAGCTCCTGTAGTAGTTCATAATAGGTTTGATATTTTCGAGGATGAGTATATCGATCAGGAGATTCCTTCGGGATAAGTCTGTCTTAGCTCCGGTTACTGTTTTGGCAGGGAGTCTTGGGGGTTCTCAGGTTAATTTAGACAAGATGGTGGTAGATAAAACTACGGGTATGGGAGATTTATTTGATGCTAAGGTGCAGGAATATGTATGTAGTGAAAGTAATATGTCTGAGTCTGAGCAGAGGGTTTTGAAGCAGAAAATTGAAGAAAAGGATAAAAAAACAACTTGATGCGAGTTTCTGTGATTTCACTGAGTGTGGTATTAAAAGGAAAAAAAGATTATTACTCTGAGCCTGACGAGTCAGATTTATTTATGATGCAATGTATTGTTCAGGGGAGGGAGGATGATTTTCAAAATGGGGAGTCAACGGATGAAGGTGATCCATGAGACTTGGAGATCTAATTTCTGGTTATCTTTGTTTGGTATTGTGTGTTTTTCTTGATTTTATTTTATGGATAAAATATCTTTTTGGAATGTTCGAGGGTTTAATCAGCCCTCAAAACGTAAAGAAGTTGCTAAATTAATTCTTGATAATCAGATTGGATTGTGTGCGTTGATTGAGACTCATGTTGCTAAAGGTCGTGTAAAGAATGTTTTTGACATGTTGTTCAGAAATTGGGACCGATTTTCTAACTCTAATTATTGTCAGAAGGGTTGTAGAATTGTGGTGGGCTAGGATCCAAATTTATTTGATGTGCTAGAGATTATATCTACAGACCAAGTGATTCACTGTGTGGTTACAGACTTGGAAAGTAAGATTTCGTTTCATTGTTCTATTATGTATGCTGCAAATGAGCATGTGCCTCGTAGACAGGTTTGACATTCTCTATGTTCTTATAGTATGATGACTTCTTCCTCGCCTTGGATTGTTATGGGTGATTTTAATGCGATTTTGAGTAATGTAGAGATGCAATGAGGAGTGGATAGTCGGTCTCCAGCTACTCAGGAGTTTAGAGATTGTGTGAATTTTATAGAAGTTCAGGATATTGCTTATTCTAGTATTCAGTATACTTGGGTTGGTTCTCCTTATGGAATTGGTGTGGTGAAAAAGGTGGATAGAGTTTTGGCTAACCTGAATTTTTTAAATAAATTTGTTGGATCTTCAATCAAATTTTTTCCGCGAGGGGTTAGTGATCATAGCCCAGCAATTGTTAATTTGAATCTGAACAGAAGGACGGGTAAGTATTCTTTTAAATATAATAATTTCTTGGCCTATCGAGAGGATTTTCTTGATCTTGTTTCAGATGTGTGGAAACAGAGAGTTGGTGGGGTTAAAATGTATCAAATTACTCAGAAATTGCACATAATGAAGAACATCTTTAGATCTGAATCATGGAAGGGTGGTGATATATCTCAGTAGGGTAAAGTTCTGAAAGCCCAACTGGTTGACATTCAGACTCAATTGGATCTTTCTCCTTTTGATGAGGAGCTTCGGGGTAGGGAGCAGTCTATTGTTAGGGAGTACAAATTTTGTAAGTTGGAGGAAGAGAGACTTCTAAAGCAGAGGGCCAAGGTTCATTGGCTTAAGGCGGGGGACCAAAATTCCAAATTCTTTCATAAAAGTCTTCAGGCTAGGAGGCACAAAAAAACTATTCTGGAGATTTCCGATGAACAGGGGAATGTGTTTCAAGGGGAAGGTACGATTTCTTACTTGGTACAGTTTTATAAGAATCTATTGGGAAAAAGGGACTATTGTGACAGGTTTGTTGGTTTAGAGCCTTTTGCTAGTAGATTGGAGGTTTCTGCAGCTGGTGATTTAATTAGAGAAGTTTGTAGTGAGGAGATTAAAGAAGTCATTTTTCAAATGGGGGATGATAAAGCATCTGGTCAGAATGGTTATTCAGCTCTATTTTTTAAAAAGGCTTGGGTGGTTATTGGTGAGGATGTTTGTCAGGCTGTTAAAGAGTTTTTTTTGTGACTGGTAAGCTTCTCAAGGAGGTCAATGCTACCTTGCTGGCTCTTAATCCTAAAATGGATCATCCTACAGTGGTTGGTGAGTTTCGTCCTATAGCTCTTTGTAATTTTATTTACAAATGCATCACTAAAATAATTACTAATAGGATTAAGGTGTGCTTAGTGGGTTACTGGATGATACTCAGAATGCTTTTATTCTGGGGCGTCGTATTAGTGACAGTATTTTGCTCACTCAGGAACTTTTAAAAAATCATCATAGAAAGGTTGGTAGCCCTCAATGTGCTATCAAAGTGGACATTAAAAAAGCATACGATAGTGTTTATTGGGATTTTCTGATTGATGCTCTTCAGTTGTTTGGGTTCCCTGATAAGATGATTGGTTGGATTAGAGAATGTATTTCTTCTCCTTCTTATTCAGTTATTCTGAATGGTCAGATGCATGGTTACTTCAAAGGAGAAAAAGGGCTTTGGCAAGGGGACCCCTTGTCTTCTTAATTGTTTACCTTGGTTATGCAGGTTCTCTCTCTGATGATTAAAAAGATAATTGATGAGGAAGGCACTTTTAAATACCATCCTAAATGTGCTAAGCTTATATTACTCATCTCTCTTTCACTGATGATTTGTTTCTCTTTTGTGCTGCGAAGCCTAATTCTGTTCAGATTTTGAAAGATTGTCTTGATGAGTCTGGGAGATGTTCTGGTCTCTGACCTAATAATGATAAGAGTAATATCTTCTTCGGTAATGTGCCTAGGTCGGATAGGTTGTTAATTCAGAATATTTTGGAATTTAATATTGGTTCCTTGCCAGAAATATTTGGGGGTTCCTTTAGTCTCGTTTACTTTGTGGGTTAATGATTGTAATTCATTGGTCCAAAAAGTCCGAGATAAAATTGAGTCCTAGAAAAATAATTGGCTTAACTATGCAGGTAGGGTTTAATTAGCGTCTTCGGTTCTATTGTCTATGCAAGTGTAATGGGGGTCTATTTTTTTGTTGCCTATCACAGTTACAAAGCAAGTGGAGAAACGTATCCATAATTTCATTTGGGGTGGTAAGGAGACGTCTAAAGGGAAATCTAAAGTCTCGTGGAAGGATGTTTGTTGTCCAAAGCAGGAAGGGGGTTTGGGTCTGAGGTCATTAAGGTGTTGGTATTAAGCGCTTATGGTTTACCATATTTGGAGCTTAGTTTTCGATTCTTGTTCTTTATGGGTGAAATGGATTCACGAATATCGCCTCCGAGGTAAAAGCTTCTGGGATGTTAAAGTTTCTTGGGACGCGTCTTGGAGTTGGAAGAATATCTTGGCGCTGCGAGAGGAGATTATACCGTTTATTAAATCATTTGTGGGTAATGGTCAGGATACTCATTTTAGTTTGATACTTGGGCTTTGGAGGTCCCGTTTTCCAAGTTCTATACTCGTCGTGTTATTAGGGATTTGGGCTTGAATAAATTTAATAGGGTAGCAGACTTTATTGTTGATGGGCAGGTGGAGTGGCCGGATGGTCTGTTTTCAAAAATCGCTCGGCTTCAAGGAATGGTAGTGCGTTCCTCTGATGTTCAGGATCAAATGCAGTGGCTTTCTAAAGCTGGGAAGGTGGAAATATTTTCTGTTTTGCAGGTATGGGAGGACTTGCGTCAAAACAGGAGTAAGGTGGCTTGGTGGCACCTAGTCTGGTTCCCAAAAAGTATCCCCAAACACAATTTTACTCTGTGGCTTGCTATTCGGCAGCGTTTACTCACCCAAGACAGACTTAGAAGCTGTAAAATTTCTCAACTAGTAGTGTGTAGTTTTTATCAAAGTACTCCTGACTCAGTTGATCACCTCTGGTTCAACTGTGAGTTTAGTCGATCTGTTCTAACAGAGTTTCAAAGGAGAGTGTATTTGTTGCATTTTAAAGATGGTTGGGTAAATTTTATTCGATATGTGTCGAATTGCTGGAAGGGTAAACAGATTTATGTATTAATTAATAAACTGATTTTAGCAGCAGTGGTGTTCCATATTTGGCAAGAAAGAAACAGGAGATTATTTTAGAGGAAGAATAAGAAGAGTTGGCAAGTTATTTTAGATATAAATGACGATGTCAGGAAGAAACTTCAAGGCTTGTCTATGACTAATTCTTTGAAAGTGCGGGAGGAATTAGTGAAGTGGGGTATTTTTCTTGAGCAACCTTCAATCCAAAATAGTTAAAATGGAATTTTGTCTAGAGATTTGGTGTCGTCTGAGATTTTGGTTTGCTAAGTTCTGGGGTTGTTTTTTTCGATTTAAGCTGGTTAATTATGGTTTCTTGAGCCGGTTTTCTGGTTTTATCACGCTGCTTTTTGAAGAGGGGAGATATCAGCTATGGTTCGAAGCTGTTGGTCTGGGGATTAGTATGGGGTTGTGCAGTGTTTTTTTATGGTATCTTCCTATCTCATTCCTTTCTTGGCTGCCAGTCTTTTCCGTGGTATATGTCTGGGGGTTTAGATGTTGTTCGCTATTGTTTTGGGTTGTGTTCTTGTTAGATATATTTGATAATGTCATGGCTAATATGATTTATGTTTAGTTTTCAGATCTTACTTAAACAGGATAAATCAGTACTTACTGGAAGTCAGGACTTAAGGATATCAGTACTTATATTATCAGGAGATAATCATCAGAAGATGGATATCAGAACTTAAGTACTGAAGGACGTTCAGATAAGGACAACAGCTGATTAAAAGAAAGAAGATATGAGACAAACATAAGAAGAGATATGCATGAAGAAGGAATTCTATGAAGAATAGAATACTTGGAAGAAAAGATATGTGATTGATATATTTTAGGAAGCAGAATTATATTCCATATCAATTAGCAATTATCTTGTAACTGTGTAGTATATAAACACAGACATAGGGTTTACACTATAAGTGTTATCATTATCGAAAATATTATTCATTGTAACCCTAACAGCTTTCGTGATATTTGTTCATCACTGAGAGGTAACAGTTCCATCCTGTAACAGAGTTTATTGTTTCAATAAAGTTTGTTTTCTGTTACTTGAGTTATTAAAAGTTCGATTTGATTGTACTTTACACTGTATTCACCCCCTCTACAGTGTGTGTGTGACCTAACAAGTGGTATCAGAGCCAATCTGTTAGCGTACAAACAGTTTAAGACCCAAACACAATCATGTCTGAAACAGAAACTCCAACTAAGCCCACCAAAACTGAAGAACCTCCAAAGACACAAATTCAAAGTCGATATGAGACCATCAGAGTTCCCATATTGAGATCATCTGAATATCATATATGGAAGGTGAGGATGACCATGTTTCTGGAAGCAACAGATCCCGAATATCTTGATAGAATCAAGGAAGGGCCTCATAAACCAACCAAGCTCGCGGTTGCAGTTGCAGGTGAAGCAGCAAAGACGGTACCAAAGGAGAAGAGTGATTATACTGCTGAAGATATCGCATCAATTGCTAAGGATGCTAAGGTACGACACTTACTGCATAGTGTCATTGATAATGTAATGTCAAACAGGGTAATAAACTGCAAGACTGCAAAGGAGATATGGGATGCTCTGGAAATAAGGTGTCAGGGAACTGATACGATTAAGAAGAACAGGAAGACAATACTCACTCAAGAGTATGAACACTTTGACTCAAAAGCTAATGAGTCATTGACTGACTTATATGATAGATTTGTCAAACTCTTGAATGATCTGTCACTGGTTGATAAGGAGTATGATCTTGAAGATTCAAACCTTAAATTCCTGTTAGCTCTTCCTGAATGCTGGGATTTGAAGGCAATAATAATAAGAGACAACTACAATCTTGATGAAACAACTCTTGATGAAATCTATGAAATGCTCAAGACTCATGAACTTGAGATGGAATAAAGAAGCAAGAGGAAAGGAGGAAAGGAGGAAAGTCAAGGACAATTGCTCTTAAAGCTGAAGAAGAATCCCCCAAAGCACCTACCTCAAGGAAAGACGAGGGTAAAGCTCTTTTCACAAAGTCTGATACTGAGTCATCAAGTTCTGAAAGTGATGATGACTCAAAATCTGAAAGCCTGCCTGATACGGATGTTGATGAAGAGATGATGAAGCTGTGTGCTCTTATGGTGAAAGGGATCACAAAGATTGCATACAGAAAGTTTAGGAAGGGAAAAAAGTTTTCCAGGAAAGGCACAAGTTCTGATAAGAAGAATTTCAGAAGATCTGAGAGCAGAGGAGGAAAGTCTGACAGAGGAGATTATACAAATGTCAAATGCTACAACTGTGGTGAGAAAGGCTACATATCTCCTGATTGCAAGAAAGTGAAGAGTGACAAAGGCAAGACTCTTGTCACAAAGAAGAAAAGCTGGACAGACACCTCAGATTCTAAAAGTGAGGAGAATTATGCCTTGATGGCAAATGCTGATAAGGCAAGTGCTGAAAGCAGTTCTGAAGCTGCTGAATCAATGGTACCTCAAACCACTTATGCCTTTCATACTGATGATATTAATGAGTTGCGAAGATATCTTAAGACCATGTTTGTTAGTTATAGAGACCAAACTCTAACATGTGAAAGATTAACTTCTGAAAATCTTGCTTTTAAGAAAAGAAAAGATTTCTTAGAAAAGGAGTTAGTTATGTTCCATCAAACTCAGAAAGATAGAGATGATGCTTTTTATGTTAGGGATGAAGTAATAAAAATGAATGAATCTCTAAAAACTGAGTTAGAAAAGGAAAGAGAGTTTATCAGGACTTGGACTAACTCTGGCAGAACAACTCAGAATTTGTTAAGTAGTGAAAACTGGAAAGAGAGCTTAGGTTATGGAGAGGATAAGAATGATAAAGGAACTGTAGAAATTAAGCCTGTTGTTGTTAAGCAAAAACCAAAGTTAAAACTTGTTAAGTTTGTTGTTGTAAAGTCTGATAATGAGAAATCAGAAGTTAAAAAGGGATTAACTTCTGACAAACTAAAACAGGAAAAGACAGCTGAAGTAAACATAGGCTTAATGATAAAGAAGCAGCTTAAGCATAAGCTGAAAGATGTTAAGAATGCAAACAAGGTAAAAACACCTGAAAAAATAGGAATGGAAAGGAAGGTGTGAATAAAAGCAATGATTATAAACCTGTTCCTAAAGCTCCTAGGAAAACGTGTCATAACTGTGAAAGTTCTAACCATCTGGCTTCTTTTTGCAGGAAGAATAAGAACATAAACTCTTTACCTTCAAAGTCAGGAGTTAAGAGTCAGTCTGTTAGATATAAGCCACAAAATCCTTGTTTTCATTGTGGTAGTTTATGGCATTCCATTTATACTTGTAAGGAATATCATAGTTTGTACTATGATTATTATCAAATAAAACCTTCTTTAAAGAAAGTTTCCATTGTTCCTTCTAGTGTAAATTCTGATTCAAAGTCTGATAGTGTAAATTCTGATAAGAAAAATGTTAACATAAACTATGATGCTAAATCCGTTGCAAATGTTAACAAACTTGATAAGGCCAAAGGATCCAAGCAAGTCTGGGTCCTTAAAACTAATCATTAGTGGTCTTTGTGATTGCAGGGCAACAAGAAAAACATCCTGGTTCTGGACAGTGGATGTTCAAGACATATGACTGGAAATAAAGCCCTGCTATCAGACTTTGTGGAGAAAGCTGGCCCAAGTGTTTCTTATGGAGATGGCAACATTGGAAAAACATTGGGATATGGAAATATCAATCTTGGGAATGTCATCATTAATGAAGTAGCTCTGGTCTCAGGACTTAAACACAATCTGCTGAGTATAAGTCAAATCTGTGACAATGGTTATCATGTTGATTTCTTTGAAGAACACTGTGACGTTGTGAGTAAATCTACAGACAAAGTTGTTCTGAAAGGATACATGCGTGGTAACATTTATGAAGCCAAGCTTTCAACAAGTACTGATGGTTCTGCAATCTGCCTGATGAGTAGAGCATCAATTGAAGAAAGCTGGAATTGGCACAAGAAACTCTCTCATTTAAATTTCAACAATATAAATGAGTTGGTCAAGAAAGATTTTGTGAGAGAACTGCCAAAGTTAGTATTTGCTCCTGATGGCCTTTGTGATTCTTGTCAGAAGGCTAAACAAAGAAAATCCTCATTCAAGAGCAAGACTGAATCATCAATTCTTGAGCCTTATCACCTACTACATGTTGATCTATTTGGTCCAGTAAATGTCATGTCTATTGCAAAGAAGAAATATGTTTTGGTCATAGTGGATGAGTTCACCAGATACACATGGGTGTATTTCTTGCACACAAAAAGTGAAACTGCATCTATCTTGATTGATCATGTCAAACAACTGGATAAATTGGTCGAAGATTCTGTGAAGACAATAAGAAGTGATAATGACACTGAGTTCAAGAATTTGATAATGGAAGAGTTCTGCAAAAACCATGGAATCAAAAAGGAATTCTCTGATCCTGGAACTTCACAGCAAAATGGAGTTGTTGAAAGGAAGAATAGAACTCTCATTGAAGCTGCACGTATAATGCTTGAAGAAGCAAAGCTTCCAACCTATTTCTGGGCTGAAGCTATGCAGACTGCTTGTTTTACTCAAAATGCAGCACTCATTAACAAGCAAGGAAAGACACCATATGAGATGGTGAAGAAAAAGAAGCCAAATCTGAAGTATTTTCATGTATTTGGATGCAAGTGTTTTGTTCTTAAGACTCATCCTGAACAGCTATCCAAATTTGATCTAAAAGCTGATGAAGGAATCTTTGTTGGATATCCACTTTCCACAAAAGCCTTCAGAGTCTATAACTTGAGAACA
The DNA here is from genome assembly GCF_009905375.1 of Apium graveolens. NCBI lineage: Eukaryota > Viridiplantae > Streptophyta > Magnoliopsida > Apiales > Apiaceae > Apium > Apium graveolens. Next base: position 86,718,373 of record NC_133650.1, on the reverse strand, counting down.
AGAGTGGTCATGGAATCTATCAATGTCTTTTTTGATGATAAGAAGATTACTGGACTTGAAGATTTTATTGATCATGATCAGCTGAGATTTGAAAATGAAGACTCAAATTCTGATACTGAAAATCCTGACAATATAAGTCCTGATACTGCAAACTCTGATGGATTAAACTCTGATGTTATTGAAACTATGGTGACTACGTCACAGGAAGATGCACCTATGAAGGGGAGCATACTCAAGATCTTACCACATCTCAAGAAGCATCAGAACATACATCTGGCTCTTCAAGTTCTGATTTGTCAAGTTCTGATAAGCCAAGTTCTGATTGTACTAAAAATCTAAATTCTGAAGAATCCAACTCAGAGAGCACAGTTTCAGGGGGAGCATCAGAAAATGAAAATGAAGACAGCATGGATCATGGGGGAGCATCCAGTTCTAGAGAAAACCTTCCATCTGCAAGGAAGTGGACTAAATCACATACATCTGATCTGATAATTGGAAATCCTGATGCAGGTGTCAGAACTAGAACAAGTACTTCAAATGAATGTCTTTACAATTCTTTTCTTTCTCAGACTGAGCCAAAGAAAGTGGAATAAGCTCTTCAAGATGCTGATTGGGTGCAAGTAATGCAGGAAGAGTTAAATGAATTTGAAAGAAACAAAGTCTGGACCCTAGTGCCAAGACCAAAGAATAGATCTGTTGTTGGTACAAAGTGGGTATTCAGTAACAAAACTGATAGTGATGGCATAATTACAAGGAATAAGGCAAGGCTGGTTGCAAAAGGATATTCTCAACAGGAGGGAATTGATTATGATGAAACATTTGCACCAGTTGCTAGATTGAAAGCCATAAGGATATTTTTGGCTTATGCTGCTCACAAAAAGTTTACTGTCTTTCAAATGGATGTGAAACGTGCTTTTCTCGATGGAGAATTGGAGGATGAAGTATATGTTGAACAACCTCCAGGCTTTGTAGATTCCAAATATCCAGATTATGTCTACAGGCTTCATAAAGCACTTTATGGACTTAAGCAAGCTCCTAGAGCATGGTATGAGACTTTAGCTCAGTTTCTTCTGGAAAGTGGATTTAACAGAGTAACTATAGACAAAAGACTGTTTTACCTCAACCATGGAAAGAACTTACTTCTGGTCCAGATTTATGTTGATGATATCATTTTTGGGTCTACAAATGACAGACTTTGCAAGAAGTTTGCCAAACTGATGCAGTCAAGGTATCAGATGTGTATGATGGGGGAACTTAGCTATTTTATGGGCCTTCAAGTCAAGCAGAATGAAGAAGGCACTTTTATTTGTCAAACTAAGTACACCAGAAACTTGCTGAAGAAATTTGGAATGCAAGATTGTTCAAGTGCATCCACTCCCATGGCCACTGCAACAAAACTGGACAAGGATACTGGTAAATCAGTAGATATTACTGATTACAGAGGTATGATTGGCTCTCTAATCTATCTAACTGCTAGTAGACCTGATATCATGTATGCTACCTGTCTTTGTGCAAGATTTCAAGCAGATCCAAGAGAACCTCACTTAACAGCTGTAAAAAGAATATTCAAGTATCTTAAGGGAACAGCTGATCTGGGATTGTGGTATCCCAGAGAATCAGATTTTAAACTAATAGGTTACTCAGATGCAGATTTTGCAGGTTGCAAAATTGACAGGAAAAGCACAAGTGGAAGCTGCCAATTTCTTGGAGGCAGATTGGTTTCTTGGTTTAGCAAGAAACAAAAGTCAATTTCCACATCAACTGCAGAAGCAGAGTACATTACTGCAGGAAGCTGTTGTGCACAGATTCTTTGGATGAAGAATCAGTTACTGGATTATGGGTTAACATATTTCAAAATCCCTATTTATTGTGATAATCAAAGTGCTATTGCTATGACAGGTGATCTAGTTCTACACTCAATGACAAAGCACATCAATATCAGGTACCACTTCATCAGGGAACATGTGGATGAAGGTACAGTGGAATTGCACTTTGTTCCAACAGATCAACAACTAGCAGATATCTTCACCAAACTATTGTGTGAAGCTACTTTTACAAGATTGGTAAATGAACTTGGAATGGTTTCAGGTTCTTTTTCTAAATCTGCTTAGTTTTGTTCTGATGCATCAGACTTTATGATCAGTATTTACAGAAATTACTCTCTTTGTGTATTCTGTGCTTAATTGAAAACTTGCTTAAGTACTGACTGTTGTCTGATGTAACTTTCTAAACTCTGATAGTGATATGTCTGTTTATGTAACTATTCAATCCTATGAGGATCCCTGTGCTAAATGCTGACCTAATAGTCTTTAATAAACTAGGGATCCCATGTTAGAAGTAATTATTTCTGTGAAATTCTATTGACACAAGCAAATTCCGATATTGAGCCTAGTTGAGTTTACTTTGTCTATCTTATTACTAAGTCACAAACTAGAATAATGCTTCTCATCTGTTAAGTTCTGATGCTAGTAAATCTGTTGAATGTCCTAAGTGCTGATAAACCTCTCTTATCAAAAGAAAAATAAAAGAATCAAGGATTAAAATCAGGTACTCCTTTGAGATCTAGAGTAAAAATGTGGAAGGAACGACCCAAGTGCATTGCTGGTATTAAGTAAATATGCATCAGAAAAGCAAAATATTTTCTTGGTGACTTTTCACACTCTATGGTTATTGGAGAAATACTCTGATAATAGCATAAATTCTGATAAGCAGTCGTGACTCACTTACACTGAGAAGCCACTGTAAAATGGAATTTAAAAATATGCACAAAATTAGCACAAAATAGTTGAGGTGGACTCAAGCATGAACTCATTCAATAATAGGTTTCAGAATAATGACAGATTTTTAGTAAAGTTTTAGTTATGCCTTATTTCTAAGATGTACTGAAGTGAATCAGACTTTACTTTTTGTCTGATATTTAGCTTAATGCACACACTAAACACTCCATATGAATGATGAAAATTACTGTGGTGATCTATGTTATTTTAGATGAATATTTTCTGTGTCACATTACACAAATTCTGAGGACAAGTTCTGATTGCACGTTCTTATGATTAAGTTCTGAAGAATCTATATCAGAATTTGTGTGAGGACTTACTAAGATAGGCATTCATTTTTCGAGTTAAGAAATCATGTTCTGATAACTGTTAAGTTCTGATATAAATCTAAGTTCTGATATTAAAATCTGATCCTTTACTTGACTTATTTGTGGATAAAATCTAAAACAGTCTCATTTTAAATCAGAATATGTTTGGGTGGAATATTAACAGTCAATATCATTAGGGATAGTGGTTCACGTACTTACTTGTGCGCATTAAACCCTGACTTACACTTCCAATGACTGTTTTTCGTCTTCCCAGTCTAGGGAGACGAGGTAGAATTAACTCTACCTGTTAGCATTAAATTTCCTTGCGTCTCCTGCCATTATTTTGCCTATATAAACAACCACTTCACATCAGCCTTCACATCAACTCTTTTATCACAAACTCAAACTTCATCCTCAGCACCTACTGTGAAGCATTCATCTTCCAAGCCTAAGAGGACAAAGACTGTTCCTCAAACACCTCAGAAGAGAAAGAGGATTGTTTTGAGAGATGAAACTGATAGTGAGGAACAAGTTCCTACTTCAGAACCTGTTAATAAAGAAGCTGGGAAAGTTCCTTCTCAGAAGGATTCTGCAATTGGGGGATCTAAGTTTCTCAAAAGGTTTAGAAGAATGACTGTTGATGAAACTCCAAAGGAATTCATACCTTCAAAGAGATACAAGAAATAGAGGGCAAAAAGGCCAATTTCAGATGATGAGGAAGCAGCAGGTAAGGAAGGATATCACAAATCTATGATCTCACAAGAACCAGAATCTGCTAAAGCCACTGCTTCTCCATTAACTCCAACTGAGGAAGCTGCTACTGAAAAGGCCAACACACCATCTGTGTCTCCTAAAACTGTATCTCCTGTTGATTCAGGCACAAGTGCTGATATTGATATCCAGAACTTGGTTGTGCCAGACGTACTTTACTTAGAAGCTCCAACAGCAACTAATCCATCAACAACACCTGTTACTGATGCTACTCAAACTCCAGAATTCTCTACTACACCTTCTCTGCATCTAGATGCTGATGATCAGAACATAGGTGAGCATCAAGATATGGCTGTTGATCAGAACTTGGAACCAGATCAGCAATTAGAGGATGATGATGAAGCCTCCATTGCTATTCATACTGTTGTTTTATCAGAAGATACTGATTCTGTAAGTTCTGATGCTGCAAATGCTGGAGATACTGGTGATGCTGCTCCAAATGCAGATGCTGATGAAGCAGGTCCTTCAGGACATGCACCTCAACAAACTGTTCTTAAATCTAAACTTGTTAAGAATTTTATTACAAGAGAAGCACCAGTGCCTTGGAGTGAAACTCCTGCAGGACATGAGTGGACTAAGGAATAGAACTCAGTTACCTGTGCTCCAACTGCACAACATCTGGCTGAGCACTTGACAAAAGCTGATGAGATGTTAAATACTGATGATTTCAAAACACAGCTTAGAGTCACTGCATTGAGTACTAAACATTTACAAGGTCTCCATTCAACTACTCATACATAGTTACATCACTTATGGGAAGAATTAATGAAGCAAGAACAAGTTCAGAAGATTGACAAGAAAAAATTCTTCCAACCTACCATTGACAGAGTTGCTTATATTGAGAAGACTCAAGAATCACAACAAGCTCAGATTGATGATATTCTGAAAAATCAAGCTTCTCAGCTATCTTAACTTAATGAAATCCAAGCCTCAGTGGAATTGCTTGTCTCTCTTCTCTTACCTGCTGATGCCAAAAAGGGGGAGAAAGTAATTAAGTCCAAATGCAAAACTGATAAGACACTGAAGGGGAAGGATGATGAAAAGGATGATCAAGGGAACCCTGGAATGGGTAGAGGTCATAGTCAAGGTAGAGGTCTCTCATCAAGAAAAGCTGAAATCACAAGTGACACGACAAGTTCTGCTACTAGTAAAATGATAAGTTCTGATGAACTTTTAGATCTTGATGAAGAAATGTCAAGACAATTATTTCTTCAGGAAAATCCAGGAATGGACTTGGAGAGTTTAATGGAAGAAGCCAGACTTAAATCAGAAAAAGTCAAGTCTAAATCTGAAGCTTCTGGTAAAAAAAACACTTCCAAAACTCAAAGGCATTGTGATAAAAGAAAGGACAAATACTGAAACAACAATGGCTAAATCACAACCGCGGATAGATCCAAGATCCAAGGGTAAAGAAAAAGTTGGTGAACCTATCAAGGTTTATGTGCCTCCTGTGAATGAAGAAATTACTGATGAAAAGGATGATCTTGCTCTGACTTCAAGAAAAGTTTTTAAGACAACCTCTGACATGGCTCAAGTTGTTCAGAGTCAAGAGATAGTAAGTTCTAATATTTCGAAGAAGCAAGTAACCTCTGACATAGCTCAAGTTAACTTGATATCAGAAGATAAATCAAAGAAACTCCTACCAGGATTCACTAAAGCAAAACAGACTCAACCTTTGAAGACTGCTGCAAGTGGTTTTGAAGCAAGAGTGGTTACAGGAAAGGAAGCAAGAGATAAAACTGGATTGGGAAGTGCTGATGAAAGAAGAATACAGAACACTACCAATGATCCAACTTCCTTGAGTGAACCAGGTATTGGAGCAACTCCTGAGAGATTGAATCAACTGGAATCTGTACAAATGGTTTACCATACCTACTTGAAAGAACACATCTTGTTGTACTTCATGACAGATGGTAGGGTTTATCATATAAGGCAAAATGCCATTCCATTGAAGTATTTTGAAGAACTGGAGCATGTACTATTCTTACTTCAAGTGAATGACAGATTAACAGAAAGTGCTGCAAACTATTTGAAGGTTCAGATTCAGAGACAGAAAAGGCTTTATTCTGTTAAGTCTGACAGCACATATCTTCCAAAGTACAGAGATCACAAGGGTGATATAGTTGAAATGAAGCCCAACACTGCTAGGATTATAACTACCTTTCTGGGTTACAGGGCTGTGGAATTCAATCTTGAGTCTGATAAGGCATATTTGATCAGACTGGATCAAGATATAAGAAAAGCTAAGATTAATGATCTTAGGGCTGCAATCTTTTAAATTGGTAAAGATACTGCAGAACTTAAAGATGCTAAAAGGAGGATGATTGATGAACTCAGATATGCTGAGAGATGTTTGTTGAAGAACTATCTCAGAACAACTCCTGACATTAGAGAGATCAGAAGATGAAGCCAAGTCAAGATCTACAACTGCTTAAATTCTGATATTTGTACAGACTGAAGTTGTTATCAGAAGTTAAAGATTGGTAAAGCTTTAAGGACTGTAAGTTGTAGTTATCTAGTCTAATTCTCATGCATTTGTACTTAATGTTTTTGACATCATCAAATATCTGTTAAACTTGTATATTATGCTAATTTACAAGTTGGGGGAGATTGTTAGATATATTTGATAATGTCATGGCTAATATGATTTATGTTTAGTTTTCAGATCTTACTTAAACAGGATAAATCAGTACTTACTGGAAGTCAGGACTTAAGGATATCAGTACTTATATTATCAGGAGATAATCATTAGAAGATGGATATCAGAACTTAAGTACTGAAGGACGTTCAGATAAGGACAACAACTGATTAAAGGAAAGAAGATCCGAGACAAACATAAGAAGAGATATGCATGAAGAAGGAATTCTATGAAGAATAGAATACTTGGAAGAAAAGATATATGATTGATATATTTTAGGAAGCAGAATTATATTCCATATCAATTAGCAATTATCTTGTAACTGTGTAGTATATAAACACAGACATAGGGTTTACACTATAAGTGTTATCATTATCGAAAATATTATTCATTGTAACCCTATCAACTCTCGTGATATTTGTTCATCACTGAGAGGTAACAGTTCCATACTGTAACAGAGTTTATTGTTTCAATAAAATTTGTCTTCTGTTACTTGAGTTATTAAAAGTTCGATTTGATTGTACTTTACATTATATTCACCCCCTCTACAGTGTGTGTGTGACCTAACAGTTCTGGTATGTGTGTGGAGTGTGTGTGTGTGGTGTGTGTGTGTCTGTGTGGGTGTGGGTTTGGGGGTCTGCTTTTCTGGGTAGTGGTGATAGGTCTGGGTGTTGTTTGAGCGTTGATTTTGAGAAGTTTGAGCTACTGTGGGGTGGTTTTTTGGGTTTGCTGGTGGTTGGGTCTCGTTGGAGGTGGCAAGGGAGGGGGTTGTTTGTTTCGAGTTTGTGCAGATGGGGGCACTTTGGTTTGGTTCTTTTGCTATGTTGGTTTGGGGTTTTTATAGCAGGATTCTTAGGGTTTAGTCCTGGGTGTAGTTCGAAGTGGGGGTAGATTTAGTTGGTCTTGCATGTTTTTGTCTTGGTTTTTGGTGTAGGTTAAGGAGTCAAGCTGTTGGGTTCTTATTTTTCGTCCTTCCTCTGGTTTGCTGGTGTTATCTTGGTGATGGGAGTTTTATGGCAGGCTGGTGGAGTGTAGTTGGGTTAGGTGGTGGTGGTCTTTTAGGTTGTGTCTCGAATCTGTGGTGCAGCATATTAAAATTAAGGTGTAGCAGGCGAGTATTTTCCTGGATTTTTGTCTGTTTATGTGCTGCTTCTGTTTGGATTTGGTTAGGATCTCGTGAGCTGAATTTATCTTCTGGTGCTTCTTCTACCTTTGCTTGAGTCTATATCTTTGGCGTTGGTTTTGGTTCGTCTAGAGTTCAGGAGTCCAATTCGGCATCTTCTTCTTTTGTTAGTCTTCTAGGAATTTCTACAGGGAAGCTTCTTCTGGGTTTACTCCTTGTGCAGCTTATTTTGGTCGAGTCTTTGTCCTTGATTTCCAGAAGCTGGAAGTCATGTTGGGTGCCCTTAATTTTTGCTGGATTCATTGGAATTATTTTGCGAGAGTTGCTGTTTGGGATTTGGAAATTAGGCATTTATTGTCCTAATTTTTATAGTTTTATTTTTGTTTTTGGTAGTCCCTATTTAGGGTCTTTTAGTTGTATTCCTAGTTTTTTCTTTGTTCTAGGCTTTTTGTCACTTGGAGGTTGTTCTGAGTGCTGAGAAGTCTAGTTGTTGACTTTGTATATTCTCTCTCCCTTTTTATTTTATATATTTACGAGGCTTGGCCTCATTTACCGAAAAAATATACCTTAATATAGGCTAACTATAAACCATATTACGTTAATTGGCCTTAATCGCGGCTAATTGACTCTAATCGGGGCTAATCATTTAGTGTAAGTAGTTAATTAACCTAATATAGGCTATTATAAACTATATTACGCCAACTGGCCTTTATACCAGCTAATCGACCCTAATCGGGCCTAATTATTGGGCGTAAGTTGTTAAATAACCTTAATATAGGTTAATTATTAATTCTATTATGCTAATTGGCCTTAATCGCGGCTAATCGGCCCTAATCGGGGCTAATTATTGAGCATAAGTTGTTAAATAATCTTAATGTTGGCTAATTATAAACTATATTACGCTAATTGGTCCTAATCAAGCCTAGTCAGCTCTAATCGGGGCTAATCATTAAATCTGAAAATTTTCATTTTTTGACGAAAAATAATTAAAAAATTTCATCTTTATTTTTCAAAGGGAGCTAAAACTTTCGTTCGTGACCACGACGGAGGGCCGAGGGCCCCTCTGGAGCCTACTCTTCTGAGTCTACACTTCTGAGAAGTACGTCCGTGTTCGCAATGACCCACTTTACTTGTGGTCGTCACGAACTACATTGTTCATGGTCGCCACGACCCACTTTGTTCGTGGTCGCGACAGAGGGAAGAATTTCGTCTGTGACCGCGACAGAGGGAAGAATTTCGTCTGTGGACGCGATGGAGGCCGGAAGGCTTCCTCTATGAGCTTACTCGGCCTCCTCTACTCGACTAAGGAATTCATCTGTGGCCACCTACCCGGCTAGGGGCGTCATGGTGTTGGCCTACTCTTCTAAAAATATTTTTAATTTTTTTTAATTTTCGGCATTTCCGTGTCCGAGATGTTGGGCTAATAGCTCCTCTGGAGTCTACTCGGCTCACCACACTTGGCCTAGAGCTTGTGTCGAGGTCTTCTATTCGGCTGGGTGGCTTTGGTGCAGGCCTACTCCACTAATTTGCACAGATTTTTTTGGGCGTCCACGTGAGCGTGAAGGTGGGTGAGAGGCTCCTCTGGAGCCTACTTGGTTTACCTTACTCGACCAAGGAGTTCCACCTTGCCCCCCCACTTGGCTGAGGGGTGTTGGTCGTGGCTTTCTCATCCGATGTTGCAATTTTTTTTTCGTCGGTGTGTTGACGACGGTGGGCGAGAGGCTCCCCTAGATCCTACTTAGCTCACCTCACTCCTCCAGGATTTTGTGCCAAGGTCCCCTATTCGCTGGTGACCCTTGGTGCAGGTCTACTCGGCTGAATTTTCCACCCCTCTATTTTTTTCTTTTTTTTTTTGCGTATCCGTGTCGGCGACGGTGGGCGAGAGGCTCCCTTGGAGCCTACTCGGCTCACCTCACGTGCCGGGGGCTTTGTGCCAAGGTCCCCTACTCGTCTGGGGACCCTTCGTGCAGGCCTACTCGGATGAATTTTTCACTCCTTTTTTTTAGTCGCCGACTGGGCGAGAGGCTTATCCGGAGCCTACTTGACTCACCTTACTCGGAAAAGGGGCTTTATCATGCCCCTTACTCGGCTGGGGGGTTTTTGGTGGAGGCCTTCTTGGCTGGTAAAATTTTTAAAATATTCTTCAGGTGGTCGACTCCTACTCGGCTGAGAGGCTCCCCTGAAGCCTACTCGGCCTAGGGTAGTTGACCCTAAAACTTTACCTTGGTTGTGATGCTCTGTTTGGCTGAAAATCTTTAAAACAAATCCTACTATTCCGAGTCTAATTTTTCGAGTTTACTCTTATGAGATTAGGTGAGATGACATCCTACTAGGTTGAAAAGCCTTAAAAATAATCATACTTTTCCGAGTCTACTACTCCGAGAGTAAGCGATCGGACGTCCAACTAGGCTGAAAAGCTTTCAAAAATAATCATACTCTTCCGAGAGTAAACAGAGTAGGCATTCTATTCGGCTGAAAAACCTTCCAATAAGCCTATTCGATTGAGTGTAATCTTCCGGGAGTAAGCGGAGTAGGCATCTTAGTTGGCTGGAAAGTCTTCCAATGAGCCTACTCACCTGAGTCCAATCTTTCGAGAGTTTTTGTCCGTGGTCCCCATGATCCACTTTGATCGTGATGGTGTTCATGGACACTTGATCATGACCGTGGACATACTAGTATGTCGAGAACTTTTGACATGGTTGTGGTTGGCAAATAACTCGAATTTTTAGTTTCGAACTTCAGCTTTTTACTAATCTTGATGAACAATGCAGTTAATCTTTGATCAAGGTTAAACCATGAGTTATTGGACAACATGTCTCGCTCATATCCGTGACGGGCCTCGAATATGAATTACCTCATTTGTATTCGTGAGGGGCCTCGAACTTCATATAGAATTCATTTACGTTACCATAGATGCCTACTTATATCTATGGTTATATCAAATGCCATTAATGGTTACACCGGAAATATGTGTAATCAGATGTAGTTTAAATTTTTTTTAAGGCACATGTGGTCACACTTTAGCCGCTGACATTAAAAAAATGTTACAATATGCCATATATGGTGTAATGCAAGTAGTCCTCGATAGTTATAACCATTATAATCCAAAATGAAACATATTAAAGATCTAACCACAAGTTGGGAACCAAATAACAAAAACCAACCCCTAAATAAAATAAATTTTAATATAAAATGCTACACGACTCAAAAATAAGTAATTTTATTGCTAAGTAAATTTATGTCTACAAATTCAAATATTACCCTAAAACATAAAAATTCAAGAGTAATACTCCCTATAACCTTTGTACACAGTTTAGTTTTTGGACATGCGTGCATTACAAAAATAGTAAAATATAGTGTAAAGTTTTATGGAGACCACCTTTTTGTTGCACACCCGCAAACCACTTATGTTCAGCAAGTAAAATCTTGCATTAAAACATTGCAAAATTTTTTATTTTGCAAATTATGTTTTACAAAGATCATCATTTTATTTGAAATATTGAATATCATATATGTTCTGCATGTATAATATTATAAAATATATTTTTTCAATGAAACATGTTTAGTTTGCAGAATATTTGTTCAGTTTGCATAATATACATTATACTTATTAAACTTAAAGTATCTTCAACAATAGTGATTTTCGTAAAATATACTTCACAAAATAATTTATTTTATACTGTTTTGATTCCAGAATATAGGTGCTTTCCGAGGTCTCCGGTGAAACACGGTCTCCATAGAACTTTACTCAAATTTTATAATATAAAATTTGACTATTATCCACTCAGATCCACTAATTTCTTCCACTTTGATCCACAATTTTAATTATCTTATTTTTCTCTACCAAAATACACTTTTTATTAACCTTCGTGTCACGCCCCCATGCCCCATGCATACTAATTCTGTATAGCAATGGATGATAATTATGTATACCTATGAATGACCAAGAGAGTATAAATTATAGATAAATTACCTTAATGTATCTTGAATTTAAAAATGAAATATGTTCTATGGCTGAGACAAAAAAAGAATAGTTAGCTATCAGGAGTACATGAAAAAAATATTATTTAATAAAATTATTACTTTATGGATTATTGATCAAGGTACAACTCTAATTTAACTTCACATCACTTAGTAGCAAACAATATTTATTAATTTTAATTTCTTACCATGTAAATAAAATTATACTTTTTGATAATAGTACAAATCTTTTTAACTACAAAAATTTGTACTTCAAAATTTTTTTTTAGTAAAATATACATAAATGTAACTAATTATAAAGTTATAGTTTTTTATTTTTAATTTACAAACCAGGCTGAGCAAACAAGAACCAGTTTGTTTGAATCCCTGGTCCCCTGACTACATTTCTTTGTTTGTTGTGCCGAGCGAAAGAACCGGTAAAGTAATAAATCATGGTCTTATGAGGACTGTAACAAAGATGCTAGCGGATACCAGGAAGACTTTGAGAAGCCTTTCATCGAGGTGTCTGCTAGAGTCTCAATAGTTCATTGCTTGTTCTGATTGTGGGGAATATTTGAAGAAAGCTGAAACACGTCTTAATGTGGAGATTAAGAGAATGTCCCACTACTTGGACTCAAGAACTGAAGTGAAAATAACAAATATGGTGGAGAAGGAAATGATTGAAAGACATTTTTATTTAAAATTTCTGGTCTTTTCGGGTAATACCCAGACATTTTTTATTGAAAACTACAGGAGAATTGTATGAGCATTACTCCAGGCTATCACAATTGGCACTAATGAAAAGGTCAATGGAAGCAATCGGGAAGGTGTTGAGAGGTTTGATGAGCCTGAACAGAGAAAGTTTATCTTTGCTGTATCCGAGGTACTGGGAAATCTGGCTCTAGTAGACTATTGATCATAAACCTCAATATTACATTCATATTAATGCAATAAGATTGTGGCACAAGCAGCCCGATAACGAGGACTAATACAGACAACTACATCAATTCTATATCATAATCACCATATTACAATGAATCAATGAACCGTTTTTTAATAAATCAAAAAGAAAGAAAGAATGAATGAATGAATTTGTGTTAGAGAGAAATGATGAACCTTTAGGTAATTACTAATTTCTAAGTGTGACGCCCTCCAAAACCGGGTCAGAAGTTTGGGGCCCACAACACATACACACATCCTATTTAAACCTATTTATGAATATAATAATATATACAATGACCCTACTTACCATAATCAAGGATCACAACAGTTTAAAGTATGTCCACAAGCCACAATCTTATTTATTACAAACGTACCAAATCCTAAATTTATTTATCTTACATCTGAAGTCAAACTTTATTACAAACTTTTAGCACACACTAAGCCACATAACTTCCGCTAGCTTATTCCACTTCAACATGTAAACCTAGATGGCACACTCGACTGGGGATCATCGCCATTACCAGTTTCCTTCTTAACTGGAAAAGAACATCAACATATTCGTAAGAGTGAGCTAACTAGCTCAGCAAGTTATAATAACAACATTGAGAGAAAATAATGATCAATGTAAATGATATAGAAAATCAAGTTTCCTGATAAGCAATGATTAGAATTGGATATTCACTTTTATTTTAAAAAAACCAAGGTTAGGCTGCTGATCAGTCACGCACTAACCTCGAGCAAGGCTCCTAGCTTTGCTCTATATACTGGATCCAAGGCACACATTGGCCTAATATGACCACAGATCTAGTCTGACCACAGATCTAGTCTGACCACGAATCTGGTCCATATTTAAAAACAATTCAATTCTATAATAATAACATGATAAACAATGTAATTCAATAAACTGGATCATAAATAACATTTATCTTGAAGTATAAGGTGATTCACAACAATAGAAAGGTATAACAAGGTAAACAAGAAGATTGACTTTCAATTCAAGGAAAGAATCAAAGTGTAGAAGAGCAAGGTACAAAGGTTACAAGGAATGGTCTTCTGTTATACAAGGCATGAAGGTTTGTTTGATAAGCAATCTCATATCAAGGATCCGTATGTGGTAGATATGTATTTATGGGGTAGTATCGGATATGTGTGGTTCGTATCCATGAATTCAACAATCAAGGGTTTACAAGAAATCAGGCACACGGTTCAAGATCAATAAAAATCAGAGTTTAGGGTTAAGCACTAAAAAGTACTTGCAATATAGAATAGGAATTACTGGGAATAATTGTAACATAATGAAAAGAGTTCAAAAGTATTTACGAGTATTCTACAAGAAAGTTCAGGGACACTTGCCTTATCAGTTCACTTTCACTTCACTAACACTTGTCAATTGGTTCCCACTCACTAACCACTTGCTTTCCTTTTCTACATCTCGCTTCCTCTGTTAGACATCACATATACTCATCAACACTATTTCTCAACTCATTCTATTCGATACAAGCTTCTATCTACCCTTCGTTTCACCCAAATCCGACGTACGGATTAAAAGTTACAGCAGAAACAGTCAAACAATGCATAAACAATCATTTTATACCGCATTCAGGTCACATATAACACATAGCACGTAAGATATTCAATCTAAATATTTTTTCACAGAAGATTTGTGGTCAAAATGATTTTCCATGTATTTAATATGAATTTTTGAACATTTTTCAAAATTAAAATTAGACTCCGAATCATTTTATAATTAAATAATAGGGTTCGAACACCCGAATTTAACTTTAAAATAATTTTATTATAATTATCGAGTTTTGAAAATAATTTAAAATAATAATTTAAAGCTCGAAACTATTTTTCGGAATTTTTAAATTAATTTTAAATAATTAAATCCACTTAAATAATCAATTAAAATTAATTAATAACTAATCAAGTTAATTAATCAATTAATATTTAAATTAATTGACTAATTAAATAATTAATTATTAACTAAAATCAATTGATTACATAATTACGATCTATTTTGTAATTAAAAATATTTTTCCAGAATTAATTATGAATTTTTGTAAATAAAAATAGAATTTTAAAATGATTTTTAAATAAAATAAACGAGAAAAAATTTCAGAGGTTGACACTGAATTCCAGATAATCAAAACCGGGTCACGGACGGGTCAGGAACCGGGTTGCGAAGAACAGGCTTGACTCGCCGCCCCTTCCCCAGAACACGACCACCGAGTTAAAATCCGGCGAGCCAAATTCGTGTTCTGTCGCGATTTCTTGGCTATCCTCCTTGATGTTAATCAATTTCATAGCACTGCAGCATCTCAGATATGACCCCAGTTCAAGTTCACCATCCCTGGAACGCCGTTTCCGACGAACTCGCCATTAACGCCGACGAGTTCGAAGGTTTTCCGGCGGTCATGATTCAGGCGTCCAAAAACGCAGATAATTACATAAATCGTGTTATTTTTACACGATCTATTGATTAACGCACCTCAAACATACCCAGAATCAGTTAAACTGAAAATCCTAAATTTTAATTGAAATTGTTCATGAATATAAACCGTAATTTAACAATCTGAGAATCAAATCACAATTTGGACATGTTATTGAACTCCAAATTTGACATATACCAAATTGACAAAAATCACAATTATGCCATCAAATCATATCAAAAACATCAAGAACAAAAATTCATAATTTAATCCATAATTAATTCAAATTAAAATAATTAAATCAGAAAAATACCTTGATTTCTGGGCAAAAACAGATTGTTGATTCAGAAAGAGGATTTCGAGAGCTTCATTTTGATATATTGCACGCTTGAATCAGAGTTCGATAACGACTTCGTTTGTGCGATTGATTTTCAAGAATACGGTGTTTTAATAAAGTTTTCCCTGGTTTTCAGGGTTTGTACTATCTGATTATGATTTTATGCGTGAAAATAAAATAAGAAAGGGCTATTTATATTTGCAGAATATTAGTACGTTCTGGATCGTGTTGGATCGATAAATACGTTTGTTTTGGATAAACATTATCCTTTTTGGATAAACACTATCCTGTTTTGGATAAGCACTATCCTATTTTGGATACGCACTATCCTGTTTCGGATAAGTATTATCCTATATCCGATAATTATCAAAACCGGGCCTTTATAAAATGATTTATACGAAGATAATGTTATCGAAAAGGGTTAGCGTATCGAAAATATCACGTCGGGCGGCGCACAGATCAAACCGTAATCCGGATCGAAAAAGTCAAAACATGGAAAATGTCTGGAATTACCAGATTAGGTTAGGAAGGAGTTTTCGGAAGAGTTTAAGGTTATAAAAACGTAAAAGTGGTTGAGGTTGGACGATTCCCGGCTTTATAAAATATTTTTGTAATTATTCAGAAAATAATTAATAAATTCATAAATCAATACAAAATCATAGAATACTCCAAAAATTACCAGAAAATACCTTTATTTTCTATATTTTATTCTGGACATAATAAAATTAACATACCTAGGCTTTACCACATATAAATATCCACATAACCACACCAATCATCAAATAATTCACCAAAAAACACATAAAATCACATAAAAATTATTTATTGATAAAAAAATAATTGCACGTCATGTCCCAGATATTACATCCTCCCCCTTTAAAAGGATTCTGTCCTCAGAATCTCCTAAGTAAACCATTGAGGGTACTTTTCTCGCATATCACTTTCTAACTCCCAGGTTGATTCTTCAACCTTTGGGTTTCTCCACAATACTCTTACTAAATTCACAACTTTATATCTCAATACCTTCTCTCTCTTTTCTAGAATCTCTATTGGATTCTCTACATATGATAAATCTGCCCGAAGTTCTATCGGCTCATACTCAATTACATGCCTAGAGTCTGGATTATACTTCTTAAGCATTGATACGTGAAAAATATTATGAATATGCTCCATGTGCGGGGGTAACGCTAATTCGTATACTACCGTGCCAATACGTTTCAAAATTTCAAAAGGTCCAACGTATCTAGGGCTCAACTTCCCTTTCTTTCCGAACCTCAATTATCCTTTCCACAGTGACACTTTCAGTAACACTAAATTTCCTTCTTCGAATTCCATGTCCTTTCTGGATTGGTCTACATATTTCCTTTGACGATCTTGTGTTGCAATTAACCTTCTCTGAATAACCTCCATAACTTCCTTGGTTTGCTGTACTAACTCGGGTCCAAGTAGCTTACGTTCTCCGACTTCGTCCCAATATACCGGTGATTGACATTTGCATCCATAAAGAGCTTCATAGGGAGGCATTCCAATACTGGCATGATAACTGTTATTGTAAGCAAACTCCACTAAGGGCAAATGCTCATCCCAATTGCCTTTGAAATCAATGGCACACACGTAACATATCTGCGATTGTTTGGATTTTTCTCTCACTTTAACTTAGTTCCCAAACATTCTTGGAAACTTCTCCAAAATCTTGAATTGAATCGTGGATCTCGATTAGACACGATAGACACAGGGACTCCATGACGCATTACTATTTCCTTTAAATACATGTGAACCAACTAATGTAGTGAAAATCTTTCATTGATAGGCAAGAAATGCGCTGATTTGGTTAGTCTGTCCACTATAACCCAAATAGCATCATGGTTCGCTTTCGTCCCGGGTAAGCCAACTATAAAATCCATAGCAATGTGCTCCCACTTCCACTCTGGAATCTCTAGTGGTTGTAATAATCCACTTGGTCTCTGGTGCTCCACCTTAACTCTCTGACACGTGTAACATTTGTTAACCCATTCCGCAATTTCTCTCTTCATGTCTGGCCACCAATAATTTTCTTTTAAATCTCTATACATCTTGGTACTTCCCGGATGAATGAAATACCTTGAGTTGTGAGCTTCTTGTAGAATTTCATTCTTCAATGAGTTGTGAGCTTCTTGTAGAATTTCATTCTTCAATTCTGCCATCGGTGGTATCCAAATTCTGAATGAAAATTTGAGAATACCCTGATCGTCCTTATGATTGCATAATTCTTCTCCAACCAACCGATTGATATCCTGATCCATTATTTCGTCTTGGCACTTTCTTATCTTCTCTAAGAATTCTGGTTGAAAAGTCATACTGTACATCTTTACTTCATCAGGTTTGCAAATTCTGACTTCCAAGTCCAATCTCTGAAATTCCTTATATAATTCTTGAGGTATTGTCAACATGTTCAGTCTTTCCTTTCTACTTAATGAATCTGCCACCACATTCGCTTTTTCCTGGATGATAGTTAATCATGCAATCATAGTCTTTGATCAACTCCAACCATCTCCTTTGTCTCATGTTAAGCTCCTTTTGCGTGAATATATACTTCAAACTCTTATGATCCGTATAAATCTCGTACCTTTCTCCATATAAATAGTGTCTCCAAATCTTCAAGGCGAATACTATCACTGCTAGTTCCAAGTCATGAGTAGGATACTTTTCCTTATGAGGTTTCAGTTGTCTAGACGCATACGTAATGACTTTATCATGCTGCATCAAAACATAACCTAATCCCTTATGAGAAGCATCACTATAAATTACGAAATTCCCTTGATCATCTGGAAGTGACAAAACAGGTGTCGTGATCAATCTTTTCTTTAATTCCTGAAAGCTTTCTTCGCACTTCTTATTCCATATAAATTTCTAATTCTTCCTGGTAAGCTTCGTCAAAGGCGTCGCAATCTTCGAGAAATCTTGAACAAATCGTCGATAATATCCTGCCAGTCCTAAGAAAGTTCTCACCTCTGTTGGTGTTTTTGGCCTTTCCCAATTCGTAATAGCTTCAATCTATGGTGGGTCCACTTTGATCCCTTCATGACTTACCACATGTCCTAGAATTGAACTTCTTGTAACCAAAACTCACACTTCGAGAATTTGGCATATAACTTCTCCCTTCTCAAAATATCCAAAGCTGTCCTTAGATGCTCCGCATGGTCTTCCGTTGACTTTGAGTAAATCAAAATATTATCAATAAACACACTGACAAACTTGTCCAGATATTCCTTGAAAATTCTGTTCATAAAGTCCATATATGCTAGAGGGGCATTGGTCAATCCAAAAGACATCACTAAGAATTTATAATGACCGTACCTTGTTCTGAAAGCTGTCTTTGGTATATCTTCCGGTTTGATCTTCAATTGGCGATATCCGGATCTCAAATCAACCTTAGAGAAGTACTTAGCTCCTTTTAGCTGGTCAAACAAATCGTCAATTTGAGGTATGGGATACTTATTCTTGATCGTAAGCTTATTGAGTTCTCGATAGTCGATGCATAATCTCATGCTCCCGTCTTTCTTCTTAACAAATAATACCGGTGCACCCCATGGGGATACACCGGGTCTAATCACTCCTTTCTCCAACAATTCTTGTAATTGTTTTTCCAATTCCTTTATTTCCACTCGCGCCATTCTGTATGGGGCTTTGGATACTGGTTCCGTTCCAGGTGCCAAGTCGATTGCAAATTCGATCTCTCTATCTAGAGGAAGTCCTGGTAATTCATCTGGAAATACGTCTGGAAATTCATTTACCACTGGAATGTCTTCAAGCTTTGCTGGCTCCTGACTTCTATCTATCACATAGGCAATGAAATGCTCGCATCCTTGTCGTAGTAACTTCTTAGCTTGAATCATCATCAAAAACTTCTTCGCTTGTCTCTGGCCTCTAAACGTCACTACTTCCTCGTCTGGCGTCTTCAATATTACTCTTTTATTGCGACAGTCTATCTGAGCATCGTGCTTAGATAACCAATTCATTCCTAAAATAACGTCAAACTCTCCTAACTTAAATGGTATCAAGTCAACATCAAACTTATGGCTAGTAATCTCAATCTCACAGCTCTTACACACTTTGTTAACAGATACACGCTCCTAATTTTCTAATTCTACCGTCATAATCTCACTTAACAATTCACTGGACAATTAAACTTATCAACAAAACCTTGAGAAATAAATGATCGAGTTGCTCCTGAATCTACTAGCACTTTAGCACATAAGGAGTTCACAGTAAGCGTACCTGCCACAACATCAGTATCCATAATAGCATCCTTCACAGACATGTCATAAACTCTAGCTCTGGGAGATTTATTCATTGTTGGAGTAGCTCTCATGATACGCAATGTGTTGTTGACTGGAATTGGTGCCTTGCAATCCCTTGTGATATGTCCTGGCTTCCCGCACTTGAAATAAGTAAATCCAATTGCTAGAACCTTGCATGCCTGATTCTTGGTAGGCTGGTCCTTGTTGACTAGATCTCTGGCTGGCTGATTATGAAACTCCCTTGAATAGTGCCCCTTCTGGTTGCATCTGTAGCAGACCGTATTTAGCTTGTTCCAAACTCCACCATGTTTCTTCCCACAGACTTGACAGTCTGGTATAGCTAGCCTCTATTGGATGGGCTGGTTCCCAATGGCTGGGCGGTTACCTTGACCTCCGTTGCCTGTGTTCTGTCTGTTAAAATTTCTTCGGGGCTGGAGCTTGCCCTTCCTCTGATTAAAATTTGGAAACTTCCATGCTTGGGATTGTCCTTCACTTCCTTCAAACTTCCTCTTCTTACCTTCCTTCTCCTTCCGAGACATTTCACTTTCCGTTTCCGCAATCATAGCCTTCTGCACAACTCCCGCATACGTGTCCAACTCAAATATGGCCACCTTCCCTCGGATCCATGGCTTGAGTCCTTGCTGAAACCTTTTATCTTTCTTCCTATCAGTGTCCACATATGATGGCACAAACCTAGACAACTCCTCAAACTTACTTTCATAATCCCCCACTGACATATTCCCTTGTTTTAGCTCCAAAAATTTCAACTCCATTTGATACTGAAAAAACTGAGGGAAATACTTCTAAAAAAATAGCTCCTTAAATCTATCCCACGTAACATCATCCGTACCTTCCAACATCTTAACAGTTTCTCACTAGTAGGTGGCTTCTTTCTTCAAGTAGTAACTTGCAAACTCAGTCTTCTGCTCCTCCCTCACTTTAACTAAGGCAAATGCCTTCTCAATTTGCTTCAACCAGACTCCTGCCTCAATAGGATCTACAGAACCCTTAAACTCTGGTGGATTCACCGCCTGAAAGGTCTTAAAGGTTACCTGAGGGTTGGTCTGCCTCGGCTGTTATTGAGTCAGGTGAACTGTTTATTGAGCCAAGATCTGAAGAATCTGTGCCATAGTTGGGTCTACGGGACCTGGGTTGGCATTCTGGTTGTTACTGTCTTGGGTTTGTTGTTGTTGTTGTTGTTTTCTTCATTCTGGTTGGTGGAACGGGTATTTCTTCTGGTAGACATTTTCTGTAAAGAATCAAACAATTTATTTATCCTTTAAAACATACTCCTTTTTGTGAAAAGATTTTGTAAAACAGAAATATCTCTTTTTGAAAACATTTTCAATAGTTGAACTAAGTAAATTGCATGCTTCTTTACTTAATGTAAACAGTTAAGGGGAATAGAGTACATGTTATCACAAGAGTTTCATAATTGGTGCAGTAAGATAAAACAGGTATGGTAAAGTAAATGATAATGCTGGAAAGGAAAGGTACTGATATATATCAAAGTTTGGTGGTGCAAGCGCAAAACATTTTATTAAAGGCAAAGGTACAACATGTCTGTTCCTTATTCAACAGGTCTAGTTTATTCGCACTCCTACCAAAAGTCCGATAATACACACTATACACTGTTATACATATATCACTTATCACATTATTCTTGTCGTTTAACGTTATAGAAACTCTGCTCCACCAAGTCTTTCAAAATCCCCCAATGCTTCTCTAGCCCACCCCATAAGAGTATCTGGGGCTGCATACTCACAAGTGGCTCTATGAAGTCTAGTCTCATGCCACAAAATGGAATAGCTTTCAATGGTGCAACCATCACAACTGGTACTATAGCTGACACCGGCGGAAGAGAAGGGCGTGGATCAGTTGACGGTCCTCCAACTGACAGCTACAAGTAATCAGACGATCTCAAAATAAAGGAATCTGCCATCGCCGCTATATGATAATTACGCTTTTAGATAAGAATCTCGAATCTCGCCGTAAATCAAACTAAAACCTACTATTTAATCGCACTCAACCTCTCAACGTTCTATTTCTTTATTTTCTAATACTAATCTTAACCCTCTACCCATTCCCGACAATCTAGGCTTGTGACAGTGACTTTAAACCTTAGCATTGATACAAAACCTGTGACGCCCTCCAAACCCGGGTCAAAAGTTTGGGGCCCACAACACATACACATACCCTATTTAAACCTATTTATGAATATAATAATTTATGCAATGACCCTACTTACCATAATCAAGGATCACAACAGTTTAAAGTATGTCCACAAGCCACAATCTTATTTATTATAAAGTACCGAATCCTAAATTTATTTATCTTACATCTGAAGTCAAACTTTATTACAAACTTTTAGCGTACACTAAACCACACAACTTCCGCTAGCTTATTCCACTTCAACCTGTAAACCTAGTTGGCACACTCGATTGGAGATCCTCGCCATTACCAGTTTCCTTCTTAACTGGGAAAGAACATCAACAGATTCACAAGAGTGAGCTAACTAGCTCAGCAAGTTATAATGACAACACTGAGAGTAAATAATGATCAATTGAAATGATATAGGAAATCAAGTTTTTTGATAAGTAATGATTAGAATTGGATATTCACTTTTATTTAAAGAAACCAAGGTTAGGTTGCTGATCAGTCACACACTAACCCCGAGCAAGGCTCCCAGCTTTGCTCTATATACTGGATCCAAGGCACACATTGGCCTAATATGACCACGAATCTGGTCTGACCACGAATCTGGTCCATATTTAAAAACAATCCAATTCTATAATAATAACATGATAAACAATGTAATTCAATAAAATGAATCGTAAACAACATTTATCTTGAAGCATAAGGTGATTCACAACACCAGAAAGGTATAACAAGGTAAACAAGAAGATTGACTTTCAATTCAAGGAAAGAATCAAAGTTTAGAAGACCAAGGGTGCAAAGGTTACAAGGAATGGTCTTCTGTTATACAAGGCATAAAGGTTTGTTTGATAAGCAATCTCATATCAAGGATCAGTATGTGGTAGATATGTATTTGTGGAGTTGTATCGGATATGTGTGGTTTATATCCAAGAATTCAACAATCAAGGGTTTACAAGAAATCAGGTTCACGGCTTAAGATCAATAAAAATCATGGTTTAGGGTTAAGCACTTCAAAGTACTTGCAATATAGAATAGGAATTACTGGGAATAATTGCAACATAATGAAAAGAGTTCAAAAGTATTTACGAGTATACTACAAGAAAGTTCAGGGACACTTGCCTTATCAGTTCGCTTTCACTTCACTAACATTTGTCAATTGGTTCCCACTCACTAACCACTTTCTTTCCTTTTCTACGTCTCGCTTCCTCTGTTATACATCACATATACTCATTAACACTATTTCTCAACCCATTCTATTCGATACAAGCTTCCATCTATCATTCGTTTCACCCAAATCCGATGTACAGATTAAAAGTTACAGCAGAAACAGTCAAACAATGCACAAACAATCATTTTATACCGTATTCAGGTCACATATAACACATAACACGTAAGATATTCAATCCAAATAATTTTTCATAGAAGATTTGGGGTCAAAATGATTTTCCAGGTATTTAATACGAATTTTTGAACATTTTTCGGAATTAAAATTGGACTCCGAATCATTTAACTTTAAAATAATTTTATAATAATTATCGAGGTTTGAAAATAATATAAAATAATAATTTAAAGCTCAAAACTATTTTTCGGAATTTTTAAATCAATTTTAAATAATTAAATCCAATTAAATAATCAATTAAAATTAATCAATAACTAATTAAATTAATTAATCAATTAATATTTAAATTAATTAATTAATTAAATAATTAATTATCAACTAAAATCAATTGATTACATAATTAAGATCTATTTTGTAATTAAAAATAATTTTCCATAATTAATTATGAATTTTTCTAAATAAAAATAGAATTTTAAAATGATTTTTAAATAAAATAAACCAGAAATAATTTTCAGAGGTTGAAACTAAATTCCAGAGAATCAAAACCGGGTCATGGATGGGTCTGGAACCGGGTCGCGAAAAACAGGCCTGAGCCGCCCCTTCCCCAGAACACGGTCACCGGGATAAAATCCGGCGAGCCAAATTCGTGTTCTTTCGCGATTTCTTGGCTATCCTTCTTGATATTAATCGATTTCATAGCACTGCAGCATCTCAGATATGACCCCAGTTCAAGTTCACCATCCCTGGAACGCCGTTTCCGACGAACTCGCCATTAACGCCAGCGAGTTCGAAGGTTTTCCGGCGGTCATGATTCAGGCATCCAAAAACGCAGATAATTACATGAATCGTGTTGTTTTTACACAATCTATTGATTAACACACCTCAAACATACCCAGAATCAGTTAAATTGAAAATCGTAAATTTTAATTGAAATTGTTCATGAATATAAATCCTAATTTAACAATCTGAGAATCAAATCACAATTTGGACATGTTATTGAACTCCATATTTGAATATAATATACCAAATTGACTAAGAAGAAAAGATCTACATGATTATGCCATCAAATCATATCAAAAACATCAAGAACAAAAATTCATAATTTAATCCATAATTAATTTGTATTAAAATAATTAAATTAGAAAAATACCTTAGGTTATTACTAATTTCTAAGGCTACCGTGTTTAAATACGAATCTTAGGCACAAAGAGCAAGTATTCGATTCGGGGAATAGTTAGCCCAAACTGCTCAGTCATATCCAAGTCTTCAGCAGATTTGCCGTGCGGTAACTCACAATCAAAACAATGTAGAAACTGAGCCAACACTAGCAGAATGCTGAGCAACCCCAGTTGCATACCTAGACACCCTCTTCTACCACTACCTAATGGTAAGAGCTCAAAATCACGTCCTCGAAGGTCTATTTTACTCTCAGAAAACCTCTCTGGAATGAATTCTAGAGCATTGTCACCCCACACCTTAGAATCTCGTCCTATAGCCCATGCATTTACAATAATTTATGACTTCTGAGGGATATGATATCCATTAACTGCAATATCCTCCTTAGCTTCATGGGGACCAAGTAACGGTACAATAGGGTGTAGTCTCATACCTTCTCTAATAACCATGTACAGATATTCTAGTTTGGGCAAATCCGTCTCCTCCACCATTCTATCAAGTCCAACAATGGAAGTTAGCTCCTCTTGACATTTTTTCATTGCGCCTGGATGTCTCATTAGTTCTGTTAGTATCCATTCGATTGATGTAAATGAGGTGTCAATTGCTGCTGTAATGATATCGATCATGATGGACTTGATATTGGGTATGTCAATCAGTTTGGCTATCTCTTGATGGTTGATAGAAGCGTTATTTCTAGATAAAGATATAATTTTATCGAAAATGTCACGATTATTCTTAAGAGTGCCATTATTCAAATTTTGCTCATGCTCCTCAATAGTTAGCTCCAACACTGCATCAAGTTTTTTGCTTGTTGCCTCATATTTCCGTGACAATCCCTGTAGGAGGCAATGTGTAAATCATGTTAAAACTAGAAAGAGTAAAGAAGCTTAAAAATATGACATAGATGATATATAGGACCTGAATAATACTAAGTATTTTTAGGTTAATCTTGAGTTGGGTTTTGAATTCTGTTGGGCTTTATTTAGGTTTTGAATAATGTAGAAGTTATCTCTACTATGGCTGTTGTAGTAATAGTTGGGATAGCTTGATTTTAGGAAACAGATTGAGGTTGTTTTGGCTTTGAGTTTTTGTAGGGATTGCTGATATGCAAAAGTCCTGATTTTTAGCATCACAGTTGTAGTGTTTTCTATATCACTTGTTTTCATTGAATAAAGATATTAACGCTTTCAAAGTCTAGTTATATTGTTCTCTTTCCTGTAAACCTTATAGTTGTTATATATAAACAATATTTTGGTATCAGAGCTTAGGAAACATCCTGTAAACGATGAGAAGTGTTGTAATGGACATCAACAAGACCAAAGTAGGCGGATCAATAGGGTTAAGCTATCCTATGTTAACTAAGAGCAACTACACCTTTTGGGCCTTAAAGATGAAGGTGTATCTACAGGCACAAGGAGTTTGGATAGCCGTAGAACCGATAGATCCGAAGACGGCTGTTGATGATAAGGTTGACAAGGTAGATTTGGTTATGCTGTATCAAGGTCTACCTGAGGAGATGATTCTCTCGATTGCAGAGAAAGGGACTGCCAAGGAAGCATGGACAACCCTGAAGATGATGTGCCAAGGGGCAGATCGTGCTAAGAAAGCAAAGGTTCAGACACTGAGAACTGAGTTTGAATCCTTGGTGATGAAAGACAATGAAAAAATATATGAATTCTATTTAAATTTGAATGGACTTGTGACGAACATACGAGCCTTAGGTGAACCTATAACAGAGTCCTATGTTGTCAAGAAAATGCTTCGTGCAGTACTGACCAGATTTCTGCAAATTGTTTCGACATTGGAACAATTTGGTGATTTGGAAAAGATAACATTAGAAGAGATAGTGGGCTCGTTGAGAATCCACGAAGAAAGACTAGGCAGAAGTAATAAGAGTGAAACAAATGATGGACAATTGATGTTAACAGAAGAGGAATGGTAAAAACGTGAAGCCATTGATAGTAAGCTACTACTAACTCGTGAAGAATGAAAAAAGCGATCAAGCAGAAGAAACTCTGTAGGGTCTTTTCCAAACACTAGACCTCGAGAAGGGCGTGATAAGAGTAATCTAAGGTGTTACAATTGTTCAGCATTTGGACACTTTGCTACAGAATGTAAAAGACCAAGATGAAACAAAGAAGTAAAAGAGGAGATGAACATGGCAAGACTCGAGGATGATGAGCCAGCTCTACTACTTGCAAAATGTGACGACGGAGATAATAAAGAGGGCACACATTTGAATGAGAAATGAATTATTCCATCAAAATTGTCAAAGGTTCAGAATGAGTCCAATGTGTGGTACTTGGACAATGGAGCCAGTAGTCATATGACTGGCTTCAAGTCGAAATTCATGGAACTGGATGAACAGGTACGTGGCTCGGTGAGTTTTGGAGATGGATCTACAGCTCGAATTGAAGGACAGGGGACTCTAGCATTCGAATGCAAAAATGGAGAAACACATGCTCTAAAAGATGTGTATTATATTCCAACTCTTAGGAGTAACATCATTAGTTTGGGACAAATGACTGAGCAAGGAAACAGAATTGCAATAAAGGGAGAGCTACTGTGGGTATATGATGTTAAGACAGGCTTCTCATGAAAGTAAAATGATCTCCCAACAGACTTTATAAATCATGATTAACTCTGCAAAACAAATGTGTATGCTGTCTAAACAGGATGAGATGTCGAGATTGTGGTACAAACGTTTGGGTCATGTGAATTATCATGCTTTGTCTCTTATGTGTAAAGATAAAATGGTGAATGGGATGCCGAAAATTGAACTGACAAAGGAGGTATGAAGGGGTTGCCTTATGTCTAAGCAAACAAGAAAATAGTTCCCAGCAAAGTCAAACTACAGTGCAACCAAAGCTTTAGAATTGATACATGGAGATCTTTGTGGCCCAATTCAACCAGAAATAACCTCAGGAAAATGGTACTTTCTTTTACTTGTGGACGATTATAGTAGATATATTTGGGTTTACTTCTTGAAGGCAAAGAATGACGATTTGGGTGCCTTTAAAGAATTCTGCATTTTGGGTGAAAGGGGACCGGAAAGAAAAGTAAGGACTTTCAGAACTGACAGAGGAGGGGAGTTTGTGTCAAATGATTTTGAGAAATACTGCAAGGAAAATGGAATAGAAAGGCATTATACAGCACCATATACACCGTAGAAAAATGGTGTAGTGGAACGTCGAAATCGCATGGTGGTTGAAATGGCCAGGAGTTGCTTGAAAGAAACTAAGTTACCCTCGATCATGTGGGGAGAAGCTGTGAGACATTCAGTCTATCTACTAAATCATTTACCAACTCGGGGACTTACAAAAATGACTCCCTGTGAAGCTTGGAACGGAAAGAAACCACACATAGGGCACATCAAAGTCTTTGGCTGTATCGGGCACATGAAAATTCCTAGCCAACACACACGAAATCTGGACAATTGTAGCAAGCAGGTGGTAAACTTGGGAAAAGAGCCTGGGACTAAATCCTGCAGACTGTATGATCCACTCACCAACAGAGTACATGTTAGCAGGGACGTCACCTTTGAAGAAAAAGAGTCATGGCCCTGGGATCTTAGTGAAAATGAAAAACAGGATGATATGTTTACAATAGAAGGAATGAACATGGAAGAAGACTTAGACAATGGTGTAAGAGAATATCAAATGGAAGGTGGTGAAGACACCCCAAGTGATATGAGTACTCCTCGAAGTAACACTATTACTTCTCGAAGTATCAACAACAACTCAACTCAAAGTGACAATAGCTCTCAACATGGTGGTTACTCCTCATCTACATGAACAGAGATTGGCAACTCTTTTTCATTGCAGACACCAACTCAAAGTTCACAGTCATATATTAGAAATCTAAATACAGATAGCTATGATAACAGTACTGAACCAAGGAGTACCAAGAGATTATGTTAGGTCACACACACTGTAGAGGGGGGTGAATATAGTGTATAGCACAATCAAATCGAACTTCAATAACTCAAGTAACAGAAAACAAACTTTATTTAAAATAATAAACTCTGTTACAGTATGGAACTATCCTCTCTCATTGATGAACAAATATCACGAGAGTTGCTAGGGTTACAATGAATAATCTTCTCGATAACAATAACACTTATAGTGTAAACCCTATGTCTGTGTTTATATACTACACAGTTACAAGATAATCGCTAATTGATATGGAATATAATTCTGCTTCCTAAAATATAACAATCAGATATCTTTTCTTCCAAGTATTCCATTCTTCACGAAATTCCTTCTTCATGCATATCTCTTCTTACGTTTGTCTAGATCTTCTCTTCCTGTAAATCAGCTGCCTTCCTTATCTGAATATTTCCTTTAAGTCCTGATATTATCTTCTGATAAATATCTTCTGAACCTTAAGTACTGATAACTTAAGTTCTGACTTCAGTATAAGTACTGATTTCAGTTAAGTACTGATTTTTCATGTTTAAGTAAGATCTAAAAACTAAACATAAATCATATTAGACATGACATTATCTTATATATCTAACAATCTCCCCCAACTTGTAAATTAGCATAATATACAAGTTTAACAGATATTTGATGATGTCAAAAATATTAAGTACAAATGGATGAGAATTTGACTAGATAACTACAACTTACAGTCCTTAAAGCTTTACCAACTTTAACTTCTAATAACAACTTCAGTCTGTATTCATATCAGAATTTGAGCAGTTGTAGATCTTGACTTGGCTTCACTTTCTGATCTCTCTGATGTCAGGAGTTGTTCTGAGATAATTCTTTAACAAACAACTCTCAGCATATCTAAGTTCATCAATCATCCTCCTTTTAGCATCTTTAAGTTCTGCAGAATCTTCACCAGTTTGAAAGATTGCAGCCCTGAGATCATTAATTTTAGCTTTCCTTATGTCCTGATCCAGTCTAATCAAATATGCCTTGTCAGACTCAAGATTGAATTCCACAGCCTTGTAACCCAGAAAGGTAGTTATAATCTTAGCAGAGTTAGGCTTCATCTCAACAATATCACCCTTGTGATCTATGTACTTTGGAAGATATATGCTGTCAGACTTAACAAAATAAAGCCTTTTCTGTTTCTGAATTTGACTCTTCAAATAGTTTGCAGCACTTTCTGTTATTTTGTCATTCACTTGAAGTAAGAATAATACATGTTACAATTCTTCAAAATACTTCAGTGGAATGGCATTTTCCCTTATATGATAAACCCTACCATCTGTCATGAAGTACAACAAGATGTGTTCTCTTAAGTAGGTATGGTAAACCATCTGTACAGATTCTAGTTGATTCAATCTTTTAGGTGTTGCTCCAATACCTGGTTCACTTAAGGAAGTTGGATCATTGGTTGTGTTCTGTATTCTTCTTTCATCAGCACTACCCAATCCAGATTTATCTCTTGCTTCCTTTCCAGTAACCACTCTTGCTTCAAAACCACTTACAGCAGTCTTCAAAGGTTGAGTCTGTTTGGCTTTGGTAAATCCTGGTAGGAGTATCTTTGAAGGTTTAACATGAACAATGTCAGAGGTTTCCTTTAATTTATCTTCTGATATCAAGTTAACTTGAGCTATGTCAGAGGTTACTTGCTTTTTTGAGATATCAGAACTAACTATATCTTTACTATGAACAACTTGAGCCATGTCAGAGGTTGTCTTAGAAACTTTTCTTGAAGTTAGTGCAAGATCAGCATCTTCAGCAGTAATTTCTTCATCCACAAGAGGCACATAAACCTTGATAGGTTCACCAACTTTCTCTTTGCCCTTGGACCTTGGATTTATCTGCAATTGTGATTTAGCCTTGGTTGCTTCAGAACTTGTTCTTTCTTTTATCACAATGCCTTTGGCCTTTGGAAGTTTCTTTTTACCAACAGAAGCTTCAGATTTAGAATTGACATTTTCTGACTTAAGTCTTGCTTCTTCTTCCATTAGACTCTCCAAGTCCATTCCTGGATTTTCTTTCAGAAATAACTGCCTTAATATTTCTTCATCGAGATCCAAAAGTTCATCAGAACTTATCCTTTTACCAGTAGCAGAAGTAATTCTTTTTCCAACATCAGAACTTGTCCTATGACTTGTAGTTTCAGTTCTTCTAGATGAGAAACTTCTACCTTGACCATGACCTCCACCCATTCCAGATTTTCCCTGGTCATCTTTTTCATCATCCTTCCCCTTCAGTGTCTTAACAGTTTTGCATTTGGACTTAATTACTTTCTTCCCCTTTTTGGCATCAGCAGGTAAGAGAAGAGAGACAAGCAATTCTACTGAAGCTTGGATTTCATCGAGTTGAGATTGCTGAGAAGCTTGATGTTTCAAAATATCATCAATCTGAGACTGTTGCTTCTCTTGGGTCTTCTCAATGTAAGCAACTCTGTCAATGGTAGGTTGGAAGAATTTTTTCTTATCAAGTTTCCTAGTCATATCTTGCTTGAGCAATTCTTCCTTAACTTGACGTAACTCTGCATGAGTTGTTGAATGGAGACCTTGCAGATGTCTAGTACTCAATGCAGTGACTCGAAGCTGTGTCTTGAAATCATCATTAATTAACATTTCATCAGCTTTTGCCAAGTGCTCAGCAAGAATCTTTTCAGATGGAACAAAGGTAACTGAGTTCCATTCCTTAGTCCACTCCTGTCCTCTAGGAGTTTCACTCCAAGGTACTGGTGCTGCTCTTGTAACAAAATTCTTAACTAGTTCAGATTTATGAACAATTTGCTGAGATGCATGTCCTGAAGGACCAACTTCATCAGCATCTGCATTAACAGCAGCATCACCAGTATCATCAGCATTTGAAGCATCAGAACTGACAGAATCAGCATCTTCTGGTAAAACAACAGTATGAGAAGCAATTGAGGCTTCAGCATCATCCTCTAAGTGCTGATTTGTTTCCAAGTTCTGATCAACAGCCATATCCTGATGATCACCTATATTCTGATCATCATCATCTAGATGCAGAGAAGGTGTTGTAGATAATTCTGGAGTTTGAGTAACATCAGGAAAAGGTGTTGTTGATGGATTAATTGTTGTTGGAGCTTCTAAGTAGAGAACCTCAGGCACAACCAGGTTGTGAATATCAATTTTAGCACTTGTGTCTGGGTCTACAGGAGATACAGTTTTATGTACAGGAGACACAGATGGTGTGTTTTCCTAATCTGTAGCAGCTTCCTGAGTTGGGGACAATGAAGAGAGAGATGCAGTAGCTTCAGCAAATTATGGTTCTTTTAAGATCAGAGATTCCTGATCTCCTTCCTTAGCTGTTGCTTCCTCATCATCTGAAGCTGGCCTTTTAGCTCTCTGTTTCTTGTATCTCTTTGAAGGTGGGGATTCCTTGTGAGGTTCAGCAGAAGTCATTCTTCTAAGCCTTTTGAGAAGCTTAGATCCCTCAATTGCAGAATCCTTCTGAGAAGGGACCTTCTCAGCTTCTTTAACAACAGTTTTGATGCAGAAACCTGTTCCTCACTGTCTGACTCATCTCTCAGAACAATCCTCCTTCTCTTCTGTGGTGTCTGAGGAACAGTCTTTGTCCTCTTGGGCTTGGAAGATGAAGGCTTCACAGTAGGTGCTGAGGATGAAGGTTGAGCTGTCTGTGAAGGTGTGAGATATGTTTTGAGATATGTTCTGAGAGAGGGTTGAGGTATAGATGTATGTGTGGTATGTTCTGATGGTTGGTGTGGTGTTTGGGATGTGGTGGTAGGTTGAACATCAGAATAAACAGATCTATAGGTTTGAGGATCAACATTTACCAAGATCTGCTTTACAGACTGAGGTATATGTAAGGGTCTAACCACCGTTTTCTTAAGGTCAGCATTTACCAAGTCATTAAAACCCCGTTTTGCAAGTTTAAAGGGTGGAAATAAGTCAGTGGTAGGTTGAGGTTCATTAGCACAACAGAAATTATATATAAGCTGACAGAATCTAGCAAAGTAGACAACATTTCTATCCTCTGTCATCCTATCCCCTATAAAACCTATCACAACACTTGCAAAATCAAAATGAGTTTGGTTAATAATAGCATACCCGATGTGCTGACTCATTATTGGAATGGCATCAAAGTTGGAACACTTATTCCCGAAGGCTTTAGTGATGTAGTCGAAGAAAAAACTCCATTCCTTTATGATATATGCTCGTTTTAACTGTCCAAGCTTAGCCAAACTCTGCTCATACCCCAAATTGGCCATGAGCTGCTGTAGAGCCGGTTCCTCTGGTGTTGAGAAAATGCAGCCTTCTGGTAAATGTAAAGCCGTGCGAACTGTTCCAGGAGTTACCACATACTCATCATCATTGACTTCAAAAACAATGCTGGGAGTACCAGTTGCACCACCATTATCAAAATACCCAGTCCGCCAAAACGTCAGAACTTGTTGGCTTGAAAAGACTGAAGGCTGGGTCAAGGCATACCCAATTTCACTGTGTGCAAGAAGATCTTGCACAAAATGCAACTCAGATGGGGCTTCATCATGATTTAGGATTGCAGCATAGTTGTTGGGAACGAACTTGGCTCCATCTATGATCAAATCCTTAGGTGCCATGAGAAAAAGTTGAGAATTAAGGTTGCCTATAAAGTGTTTGATAAAATATCTGTATGAAAAACAACGTCAGGAGATGAGAGATAGTAGAAGTAAAGAAAGAGAGATAAAGTGTAAAAGTAAATAAAAGATTGTATAATCTTCTCTCTCTCTCTTACTTATATATGGTTAAAAAAAATAACCGTTGGACACCTGTCATACATGCAGCAATAATGAATAGTTAATGGACACGAGAAAACAGTAATCATTACTTATCACGTGGAGTGTTTCAAGGACAAAAAACATTCCACTTATCAAGTAATCTCATTAATTGAGGTAAGTCAGTTTTAATTCAAAATTTAAACTGTTCCCACTTATTTAATCATTTTCACTGCAAAACCAATATTCTGTAAAAATATTCAAGTGTGAGAATGACAAAAAAATAAATCAAGTAAACAAGTACTGATATTTTAAAATCAGAACTTAATTTATATCAGTAATTGAAATGGTCATCAGAATATGGATAAATCAGGATTTGAAAATGCAGCATAATTGAAAACATCTCAGAGACAAAATCTTGCAAAAATATAAAATTCCATTAATATATCAAGAGAATACATCCGTGAAATTGAAATTTACATCAGAACATTACAAGACTGTCCTAAGCTACTGAACCTAACATCAACAACTTTTGTCCTTGGTTAAGAAGCCGGACAAAGCTGACGATGAAGAAAAATAGGAAGAAGAAAACAAATTATTTCTTTTTCCGACTCTCTACAAAAAGAATAGCGAGTCGAATGATTCGCTCTTGGTGGCGGAAACTTCCAGCCTTTCTTCTTCCAATCGCTCTAGATGGCGATGGTAGTCCATGTAAAAGAACAGGAGGTGTGTGAGAACCTCCTGGGGAACCGAGTCCCAAAACTCATCAGGAATGACAGTTACGTGCCATTCCTGCTGCCAGTCCTCACAGGTCAACTCCATATTGAAGGTTTCATAGTTTAAAAACATATTGTAATTAACCATGATTGTGTTGTTATGAAGGAAAAGAGAGTGAGTATGTGAGAAAATAAATGATGTGTAGGCTGATGTGAGGTGATGGTTTATATAGGCAATAGAATGCCAGAAGATGCAAGGATAATTTAATGCGTACAGGTAGAAATAATTCTACCTCGTCTCCCTAGACTGGGAAGAAGAAAAACAGTCATTGGAAAAGTAAAACAGGGTTTAATGTGCACAAAAAACAAGACTGTTTCAGTCTAATTGTATTGACTGTTAATATCTTACCCGTTCATATTCTAATTTAAAATAAGACTGTTTCAGATTTTAACCACAAATAAGTCAAGTAGAGGATCAGAATTTAATATCAGCACTTAGACTTATATCAGAACTTAACAGTCATCAAAATATGTTTTTTTAACTAAAAAAAATGAATGCCTATCTCTGTGATTCTTCATACAAATTCTGATTTCGGTTCTTCAGAACTTATTTATCAGAACTTCCAGCAGAACTTGTCCTCAGAATTTATGCAATCTGACATATAAACTGTTCATCTAAAACAACATTGAACGCCACAGTAATTTTCATCATTCATATGGAGTGCAAGTGTGTGCATTAAGCAAAATATCAGACAAAGAGTAAAGTCTGATTCACTTCAGTACATCTTAGAAATAAGGCATAACTTAGAACTTTACTTAAAATCTGTCATTATTCTGAAGCCTACTTTTGAATGAGTTCATGCATGAGTCCACCTCAACTGTTGTTGTGCTTATTTTATGCATCTTTTGAAATTCCATTTTACAGTGGCTTCTCAGTGTAAGTGAGTTACGACTGCTTATCAGAATTTATGCTATTATCAGAATATTTCTCCAGTAATCATAGAGTGTGAAAAGTCACCAAGTAAAATATTTATTTTTGCTTTTTCTGATGCATATTACTTAATACCAGCAATGCACTTGGGTCGTCCCTTCCATATTTTTACTCTAGATCTCAAAGGAGTACCTGGTTTTATTCCTTGTTTCTTTTCCTTTTTCTTTTGATAAGTGAGGTTTATCAGCACTTAGTACATTCAACAGATTTACTAACATCAGAACTTAACAGATGAGAAGCATTATTCTAGTTTTTGACTTAGTAATAAGATAGACAAAGTAAACTTGACTAAGCTCAATATCAAAATTTTTTTGTGTCAATAGATTTCCACATAAATAATTACTTCTAACGTGGGATCTCTAGTATATTAAAGACTACTAGGTCAGCATCTAGCATAGTTATCCTCATAGGATTGAATAGTCACAGAAACAGTCATTTCACTATCAAAGTTTATAAATTCACATTAGACAACAATCAGTACTTAAGCAATTTTTAATTAAGCACAGAATGCACAAAGAGAGTAATATCTACAAATACTGATCATAAAGTCTGATGCATCAGAACAAAAGCTAAGCAGATTTAGAGAAAGAACCTGAAACCATTCCAAGTTCATTTACCAATCTTATAAAGGTAGCTTCACATAGTGGTTTTGTGAAGATATCTGCTTGTTGTTGATCTGTTGGAACAAAGTGCAATTCCACTGTACCTTCATCCACATGTTCCCTTATGAAGTGGTACCTAATGCTGATCTGCTTTGTCATTGAGTGTTGAACTGACCTGTCATAGCAATTACACTTTGATTATCACAGTAAATAGGGATTTTAAAATATGTTAACCCATAATCCAGTAACTGATTCTTCATCCAAAGAATCTGTGCACAACAGCTTCCTGCAGCAATGTACTCTGCTTCTGCAGTTGATGTGGAAATTGACTTTTGTTTCTTGCTAAACCAAGAAACCAATCTGCCTCCAAGAAATTGGCAGCTTCCACTTGTGCTTTTCCTGTCAATTTTGCAACCTACAAAATCTGCATCGGAGTAACCTATTAGTTTAAAATCTGATTCTCTGGGATACCACAATCCCAGACCAGCTGTTCCTTTAAGATACTTGAAAATTCTTTTCACAGCTGTTAAGTGAGGTTCTCTTGGATCTGCTTGAAATCTTGCACAAAGACAGGTAGCATACATGATATCAGGTCTACTAGCAGTTAGATAGAGTAGAGAGCCAACCATACCTCTATAATCAGTAATATCTACTGATTTACCAGTATCCTTATCCAGTTTTGTTGCAGTGGCCATGTGAGTGGATGCACTTGAACAATCTTGCATTCCAAATTTCTTCAGCAAATTTCTGGTGTACTTGGTTTGACAAATAAAAGTGCCTTCTTTATTCTGCTTGACTTGAAGGCCCAGAAAATAGCTAAGTTCCCCCTTCATACTCATTTGATATCTTGACTGCATCAGTTTGGCAAACTTCTTGCAAAGTCTGTTATTTGTAGAACCAAAGATGATATCATCAACATATATCTGAACCAGAAGTAAGTCCTTTCCATGGTTGAGGTAGAACAATGTTTTGCTTAAGGCCATACCATGCTCTTGGAGCTTGCTTAAGGCTATAAAGTGCTTTATCATGCCTGTAAACATGATTAGGATATTTGGGATCTACAAAGCCTGGAGGTTGTTCAACATATACTTCCTCCTCCAATTCTCCATTGAGAAAAGCACTTTTCACATCCATTTGAAAGACAGTAAACTTTTTGTGAGCAACATAAGCCAAAAATATCCTTATGGCTTCCAATCTAGCAACTGGTGCAAATGTTTCATCATAATCAATTCCCTCATGTTGAGAATATCCTTTTGCAACCAACCTTACCTTATTCCTTGTAATTATGCCATCACTATTAGTTTTGTTTCTGAATTCCCACTTTGTACCAACAACAGATTTGTTCTTTGGTCTTGGCACTAGGGTCCAGACTTTGTTTCTTTCAAATTCATTTAACTCTTCCTGCATTGCTTGCACCCAATCAGCATCTTGAAGAGCTTCTTCCACTTTCTTTGGTTTAGTCTGAGAAAGAAAAGAATTGTAAAGATATTCACTTGAAGTAGCTGTTCTAGTTCTGACACCTGCATCAGGATTTCCAATTATTAAGTCAGATGTATGTGATTTAGTCCATTTCCTTGCAGATGGAAGGTTTTCTCTAGAACTGGATGCTCCCCCATGATCCATTCTATCTTCATCAACATTTTCTGATGCTCCCCCTGAAACTATGCTCTCTGAGTTGGATTCTTCAGAATTTAAGTTTTCAGAATTATCAGAACTTGCCTTATCAGAACTTGACGAATCAGAACTTGAAGAGCCAGATGTATGTTCAGATGCTTCTTGAGATGTGGTTGTATCTTGAGTATGCTCCCCCTGCATAGGTGCATCTTCCTTTGGCATAGTCACCACAATTTTAATAACATCAGAGTTTAATCCATCAGAGTTTGCAGTATCAGGATTTAGACTGTCAGGATTTTCAATATCAGAATTTAAGTCTTCATTTTCAAATCTCAGCTGATCATGATCATTGAAATCTTCAAGTCCAATAATCTTCTTATCATCAAAAGAGACATTGATAGATTCCATGACCACTCTTATTCTCAAGTTATAGACTCTGAAGGCTTTTGTGGAAAGTGGATATCCAACAAAGATTCCTTCATCAGCTTTTAGATCAAATTTGGATAGCTGTTCAGGGTGGGTCTTAAGAACAAAGCATTTACATGCAAATACATGAAAATACTTCAGATTTGGCTTCTTTTTCTTCACCATCTCATATGGTGTCTTTCCTTGCTTGTTAATGAGTGTTGCATTTTGAGTAAAACAAGCAGTCTGCACACCTTCAGCCCAGAAATAGGTTGGAAGCTTTGCTTCATCAAGCATTGTATGTGCAGCTTCAATGAGAGTTCTATTCTTTCTTTCAACAACTCCATTTTGCTGTGGAGTTCCAGGAGCTGAAAATTCCTGCTTGATTCCATGGTTTTTGCAGAACTCTTCCATTATCAAATTCTTGAACTCAGTACCATTATCACTTCTTATTATCTTCACAGAATCTTTGACCAATTTATCCAGTTGCCTGCCATGATCAATCAAGATAGATGCAATTTCACTTTTTGTGTGCAAGAAATACACCCATGTGTATCTGGTGAACTCATCCACTATGACCATAGCATATTTCTTCTTTGCAATAGACATGACAGTTACTGGACCAAATAAATCAACATGTAGTAGGTGATAAGGCTTAAGAATTGATGATTCAGTCTTGCTCTTGAATGAGGATTTCCTTTGTTTAGCCTTCTGACAAGAATCACAAAGACCATCAGGAGCAAATACTGACTTTGGCAGTCCTCTCACAAGATCTTTCTTGACTAATTCATTTATATTGTTGAAATTTAAATGAGAGAGTTTCTTGTGCCAATTTTAGCTTTCTTCAAGTGATGCTCTACTCATCAGACAGATTGCAGAACCATCAGTACTTGTTGAAAGCTTGGCTTCATAAATGTTACCACGCCTGTATCCTTTCAGAACAACTTTTCCTGTAGATTTACTTACAACTTCACAATGTTCTTCAAAGAAATCCACATGATAACCTCTGTCACAGATTTGACTAACACTCAGCAGATTGTGTTTAAGTCCTGAGACTAGAGCTACTTCTTTAATGATGACATTCCCAAGATTGATATTGCCATATCCCAATGTTTTTCCAATGTTGCCATCTCCATAAGAAACACTTGGGCCAGCCTTCTACACAAAGTCTGATAGCAGGGCTTTATTTTCAGTCATATGTCCTGAACATCCACTGTCCAGAACTAGGATGTTTTTTCTGTTCCCCTGCAATCACAAAGACCACTAATGATTAGTTTTAAGGACCCAGACTTGCTTGGATCCTTTGGCCTTATTAAGTTTGTTAACATTTGCAGCGGATTTAGCATCAGAGTTTATGTTAACATTTTTCTTATCAGAATTTACACTATCAGACTTTGAATCAGAACTTACACTAAAAGGAACAATGGTAACTTTCTTTAAAGAAGGTTTTATTTGATAATAATTATAATACAAACTATGATACTCCTTACAAGTATAAATGGAATGCCATATACTACCACAATGAAAACAAGGATTTTGTGGCTTATATCTAACAAACTGACTCTTAACTCCTGACTTTGAAGGTAAAGAGTTTATGTTCTTATTCTTCCTGCAAAAAGAAGCCAGATGGTTAGAACTTCCACAATTATGACATGTTTTTCTAGGAGCATCAGGAACAGGCTTATAATCATTGCTTTTATTCACACCTTCCTTTCCATTCCTATTTTTCCTAGGTGATTTTACCATGTTTGCATTCTTAACATCTTTCAGCTTATGCTTAAGCTGCTTCTTTGTCATTAAGCCTACGTTTACTTCAGTTGTCTTTTCCTATTTTAGTTTGTCAGAAGTTAATTCCTTTTTAACTTCTGATTTCTCAGTATCAGAATTTACAGCTACAAACTTAACAGGTTTTAACTTTGGCTTTTGTTTAACAACTATAGGCTTAATATCTATAGTTCCTTTATCATTCTTATCCTCTCCATAACCTAAGCCCTCTTTCCAGTTTTCACTACTTAACAAATTCTAAGTTGTTCTGCCAGAGTTAGTCCAAGTCCTGATAATCTCTCTTTCCTTTTCTAACTGAGCTTTTAAAGATTCATTCATTTTAAGTAATTCATCCCTAACATAGAAAGCATCATCTCTATCTTTCTAAGTTTGATGGAACATGACTAACTATTTTTCTAAATAATCATTCCTCTTTTTGCAAGCAAGATTTTCAGAAGATAATCTTTCACATGTTAAAGTTTGATCTCTATAGCTAATGAACATGGTTTTAAGATATCTTCTCAACTCATTAATATCATCAGTATGAAAGGCATAAGTAGTTTGAGGTACCTTTAACTCTGCAGCTTCAGAACTGCTTTCAGCACTTGCCATATCAGCATTTGCCATCAAGGCATAATTCTCCTCACTTTCAGAATCTGAGGTGTCTGTCCAGCTTTTGTTCTTTGTGACAAGAGCCTTGCCTTTGTCACTCTTCACTTTCTTGCAATCAGGAGATATGTGGCCTTTCTCACCACAGTTGTAGCATTTGACATTTATATAATCTCCTCTGTCAGACTTTCCTCCTTTGCCCTCAGATTTTATGAAATTCTTCTTATCAGAACTCGATCCTTTCCTGGAAAACTTATTTCCCTTCCTGAACTTCCTGTATGCAATCTTTGTGATTCCTTTCACCATAAGGGCACACAGCTTCATCATCTCTTCATCAGCATCCGTCTCAGGAAAGCTTTTAGATTCTGAGTCATCATCACTATCAGAACTTGATGACTCAGTATCAGACTTTGTGAAGAGAGTTTTACCCTTGCCTTTCCTTGAGATAGCTGCCTTAGGGGATTCTTTTTCAGCCTTAAGAGCAACTGTCCTTGACTTTCCTCCTTTCCTCTTGCTTCTTTGTTCCATCTCAAGTTCATGAGTCTTGAGCATCCCATAAATTTCATCAAGAGTCATTTCATCAAGATTATAGTTGTCTCTTATTGTTGTTGCCTTCAAATCCCAGCTTTCAGGAAGAGCCAACAGGAATTTAAGGTTTGAATCTTCAAGATCATACTCCTTATCAACCAGTGATAAATCATTCAAGAGTTTGACAAATCTATCATATAAATCAGTCAATGACTCATTAGCCTTTGAGTCAAAGTGTTCATACTCTTGAGTGAGTATTGTCTTCCTGTTCTTCTTAATCGTATCAGTTCCCTGACATCTTGTTTCCAAGGCATCCCATATCTCCTTTGCAGTCTTGTAGTTTATTACCCTGTTTGACATTACATTATCAATGGCACTATGCAGTAAGTGTCGTACCTTAGCATCCTTAGCAATTGATGCGATATCTTCAGCAGTGTAGTCACTCTTCTTCTTTGGTACTGACTTTGCTGCTTCACCTGCAACTGCAACAACAAGCTTGGTTGGTTTGTGAGGCCCTTCCTTGATTCTATCAAGATATTCTGGATCTGTAGCTTCCAGAAACATGGTCATCCTCGCCTTCCATATGGGATATTCAAATGGTCTCAATATGGGAACTCTAATAGCCTCATATCGGCTATGGATTTGTGTCTTTGGAGGTTCTTCAGTTTTGGTGGGCTTAGTTGGAGTTTCTACTTCAGACATGATTGTTTTTGGATCTTAAACTGTTTGTGTGTTAACAGATAGGCTCTGATACCACTTGTTAGGTCACACACACTGTAAGGGGGGGGGATGAATACAGTGTATAGCACAATCAAATCGAACTTTAATAACTCAAGTAACAGAAAATAAACTTTATTTAAAATAATAAACTCTGTTACAGTATGGAACTGTCCTCTCTCAGTGATGAACAAATATCATGAGAGCTGCTAGGGTTACAATGAATAATCTTCTCGATAATGATAACAATTAGAGTGTAAACCCTATGTCTGTGTTTATATACTACACAGTTACAAGATAATCGCTAATTGATATGGAATATAATTCTGCTTCCTAAAATATATCAATCAGATATCTTTTCTTCTAAGTATTCCGTTCTTCACGGAATTCCTTCTTCATGCATATCTCTTCTTACATTTGTCTAGATCTTCTCTTCCTGTAAATCATCTGCCTTCCTTATCTGAATATTTCCTTTAAGTCCTGATATTTTCTTCTGATAAATATCTCCTGAACCTTAAGTACTGATGACTTAAGTTGTGACTTCAGTATAAGTACTGATTTCAGTTAGTACTGATTTGTCCTGTTTAGGTAAGATCTGAAAACTAAACATAAATCATATTAGACATGACATTATCAAATATATCTAACAGATTAGATGATATATACAATGAAACATAAGAGGTATATTTAGACGAGGAATTGTATCTTATGGGTATTCAAGAGCCAATGAATTACTCACAAGCTATAAAGGATCGAAATTGGAAGATAGGTATGGAGAAGGAAATGCAGTCAATTGAAATAAACAACACCTGGAAAATGACTGAACTGCCTCCTGTGAAGAAAGAGATAAGTCTGAAGTGGATCTACAAATTAAAGAAGGATGCTGAAGGAAATATTGTTAAGTACAAGGTGAGACTTGTTGCAAAAGGGTATGTTCAAGAACATGGAATTGATTTTGACGAAATTTTTGCCCCAGTAATGAGATTGGAGACTGTGCGTTTACTGCTGGCTTTGGCAGCAAAATATGTATGGGAAGTTCATCAAATTGATGTGAAGACAACATTTTTAAATGGTGAAATAAGAGAGGATGTTTATGTAGAGCAACCTGAGGGATTCGTGAAAGGTGGCAGGGAGAACTTGGTGTATAAATTGATGAAAGCATTATATGGTCTTTGTCAAGCTCCACGACCTTGGTACTCGAAGTTGAACTCCTACCTTGAGAGTTTGGGTTTTAAGAAATATCCCTCTGAACATGCAGTTTAAACTAGGAAGGAAGAGGAAGAAAGGTTAATTGTTGCGGTTTACGTAGATGACCTATTGGTGAGTGGGAGCAGTGTATGATTGATCGAGAAGTTCAAAATTGAGATGAACCAGCGTTTTGACATGACAGACATGGGAAAGTTGAGTTACTATCTGGGAATCGAGGTACAATAAGAGAAGGGATGCATACAGTTGAAGCAAACAGGTTATGCAAAGAAGATCATTGAGAAAGCAGGGATGAAAGGCTGTAATCCATGTAAGTATCCCATGGACCCGAAGGAGCAACTTGTTAAGGACGAAGGTGGCAAAGCAGTGAATGACACAGAGTATAAAAGTATGATTGGAGGACTGAGGTATTTAGTACACACTAGGCCAGACATTGCTTATTCAGTTGGCATAGCAAGCAGATTCATGGAGCGTCCAACTGAGTTACATCGAAATGCTGTCAAAAGGATTATTATGTATGTTCAAGGCACATTGTATTTCGGTTTGGTATACACTAAGTATAGTGGAAACAATATGTTAACAGGTTTTGCTGACAGTGATTTGGCAGGTAGCTTGGACACAGGAAGAGCACTGGAGGTATTTGTTTCTACTTGAATGAAAATCTCATTACTTGGGTATCGCAAAAACAACGCCGTGTTGCTCTTTTATCTTGAGAGGCAGAATTCATGGCTGCAACAGCAGCAGCTTGTCAAGTTATATGGATCCAGAATGTGTTGAACCAGATAACAAATGAGAAGATAGGTCCGGTTGTTTTGTGTGTTGATAACAAGTCAGCGATAGATTTGGCAAAGAATCCAGTCTTTCATGGAAGGAGCAAGCACATTTATGTTCATTATCATTTCATTAGGGAACGTGTGGAGCAAGGGGAAATCATCTTGAAACATGTTAGCAACGAATGTCAGAAGGCAGATATCCTAACAAAAGCCATGACTACACTCAAATTTGAGAAAATGAGAAGACTACTTGGAATCGAGAACTTGTCTGGGCAACTCTAAGATTAAGGGGGAGTAATGTTGGGTTAATCTTGAGTTGGGTTTTGATTTCTGTTGGGATTTATTTATGTTTTGAATAATGTAGAAGTTATCTCTACTATGTCTGTTATAGTAATAGTTGGGATAGCATGATTTTAGGAAACAGATTGAGGTTGTTTTGGCTTTGAGTTTTTGTAGGGATTGCTGATATGCAAAAGTCCTGATTTTTAGAATCACAGTTGTAGGGTTTTCTATATCACTCATTTTCATTGAATAAATATATTAACGCTTTCAAAGTCTAGTTATATTGTTCTCTTTGCTGTAAACCTTATAGTTGTTATATATAAACAATAAGTATGCCATTGTTTAACTGTACAACCAGAAATTATGAAGTTCCTTGACAATATATGTACCTGAAGGTCAAGTGGCTTTGGGGAGGGCACAAAGTCAACAAGATTAAACTGTCCAGCCAAGTAAAGGCTTCCGTCATGATGCCCTTGAGATCAAAGCGATCATCTTTGCTTCGTCCTA
This sequence comes from Apium graveolens, assembly GCF_009905375.1. Taxonomy (NCBI): domain Eukaryota; kingdom Viridiplantae; phylum Streptophyta; class Magnoliopsida; order Apiales; family Apiaceae; genus Apium; species Apium graveolens. The sequence goes on along the minus strand of NC_133650.1, from coordinate 86,674,758 downwards.
AAAGGAACCTAAACGTCATGTTCTCAATTAAACCCCCTACCTTATCACTAACATTCACCACCTCACCAGCCACCGCAACTTTCTTAATATCCTCCACGACTAAGCCAACCTCATCTCTTCTCATCCCTCGAAAAGAATTAACTTTTGCGGGAGCTAAAAGCTCTTGTACAACAAATTTTCTCACATGCCTCCAATACGTACCATTTGTGACGCCCTCCAAACCCGGGTCAGAGGTTTGGGGTCCACAACACAAACACAATATATAAACCAGTATATGAAATATTATTGGCAATGACTGTAATAACCCCAATTTTTGGAATCTTTGAAACACTGATGAATAGTGATTTTGCTGATTATGCTGATTAAGAAAACTTTTCATGCCACACTATGTAGTAGTTCTTTTATTGATATTCTGAGATCTTATTAGTACTCCATATGGTATATAAGTGTATGTAAAGATCGTCAGAATCCAAATTCGAACACTTTGATTTTTCCCGAAAATCCACCAGATACCGAAAGAATTGAATATAAGGTAACATCATTAAAAGGATTTAATTTCAAGGATTATAAGAGAGGACCATAAAAAGAATATGAAATATTGAGAAAGGTTTAGGGGAACCCAAGTAATGAGATCCCAGATATGATCCCTCAAACGATCAACGAGAATGAACAATAAACGAGTCGTAAAATAATTAAACGACTAAGTAATGCAAGAGGCAAGGAGGAGGGTCAATTAGTGCAAGATTAATGCACTTAGTTAACATCTTAATATAAGGGTTAAGCTTAAAAAGATGCTTCCACCACAAGGATGAGACAAGTGGCAAGGATTATGTAAGCTTGATGACATCACCATGCTTATGTCACTTTCCACTAATTTAAACAAAACAACTAGTCAAGTAAATATCCTAAAATCATTTCATTTCCACCACAAGTTCAAGTCATCACAAGCTCTCATCTTCCTCCCCCATTTCCATTGCTCTCGGCCAAAACAGAACCAGCACATTAAAACTGTTGTATCTCCTTCATTTCTCACTCAAATGTTGTGTTCTATAGCTCGTTGGAAAGGTATTGAGATGGACTACAACTCTTGTTCACAAGTCTCATCCAAATAAGAATTGTAAGACCCTCATTTTTACATTTATTTCAATCGGACTTTTAGAAACTTCAAAGCCTAACTTTGTGTTCTTAATTTCTTTGGAAAGATCAAGCTTGTAGGAGGCTCCCTAAGGATTCCGAGCAACTTAACACCTCCCAAGGAAGGTATAAACTTCAAACCCTATCCTTTACTTTGATTATTAGTGATTTTGATGGTTGGTTTTCTAAATGAGAAGCATGACCTTTGATTATTAGTAGTTTGATTTGGATTTGGAGTGATTTGGTGAATGAATCTTGTTATAGTTAATAAAACTTGATTGTGGTTGGTTGAGATGAAGAATCTGAAGAATAAGGACTGGTATAGTATTATTTAGTTGAGGTTTTGATGTGTTAATGATTGTGGGTTGTTTGGTGAGGTTTTGGTGTAGTGAGAAACTTGGAAAAACTCGTAAATATAGCCGTCGTAATGCCCATTTTTATTCAACTGCTTGTTTTTAGTGTTCAGGACAGAAAAATCAATAAACAATCTGTAACATTGCCATGTTTAGCTAGAGCGTGTCGTAAGCTTCGTTTTGATATGTGGATAACTTGGTTCCGATGTACGGTTTAGGAGAAACGACCGTTTTAAGTAACGTCATTTCGCGAACGAACCATTACCCCTCACCTTACTTTGAAACCTTGGTTAAGGCCCTTAAATGACTAATTGGTGTATAAAACAATTATGTAAAGTGGATTAGGCAGTTGGTAGGGTACTCGCGAAAGAATCGTATTAAAATTCTTAATAGTTAATTTATTAAAAATGGTGGAGCCAAGGGTACTCGAACGACTTATGTGATTCGTTAAGCGTAGAAGTGACCATAAGCAAACGTTAGGGTTCAATTGGTTAAAGTCTAGTTTTTTAAGCGACCGTGGTTTAATTCCGACTTATGTTGTTGTTCATAGGTTATCGGACCCACTCTAAGCTTAAGTCTAACCGGGAACACTCAGGCAAGTTTTCTACCCGTTATACAGTTGTTGTGATGTATATATGTATATGCATTATCTTGTGATAAGTGCATGATTATTATTAGCAAAGTCTTGCGATATATTGGAGCATGTGATATGATATTTATATGCATGCCTGTTTTGTAATCTTGATATCTAATTGTTGATTCAAAAGCTTATAAGTTGCATAATATCTATGCTAGAGATATGCAGTAGTTGCGTATACCCTTAGTATAGGGGACCCAAAGGTGAACATTTTCTAAACCGGGAGTCGATGTTCCCGAGTATATTATATATATTTATATATATATAGATATAGTTTTAAAAACTATTAATCGAATAAGGTTTATTCGATAACTTTATTTTAAATAATGAATATTAGTTGAATATTCATTCGAGGACTTATGACTCTGTTTATTTTATTTAATGAATATTATTAGTTGAATATTTATTCGAGGACTTATGACTCCGTTTATTTTATTTAATGAATATTAGTTAAATATTCATTCAAGGACTTATGACTCCGTTTATTTTATTTAATGAATATTATTAGTTGAATATTCATTCGAGGACTTATGACTCCGTTTATTTTATTTAATGAATATTATTTTGAATATTCATTTGTGGACTTATGACTCCGCTTATTTATTAAATAATATTCTTTATTTTATTAAAGAATAATATTTCGATAATCAAACTTATTTTCGATTATTCAAATAAAGATCGTACTTTCGCATAATTATATATTTGGTTATTTATTATTCATTTCAAGTATGAGTTTTAAAACTTCTACTTTAATTATTTTTTTATAAAGGTTATCCTTATGGGAATATTATTTAAATAGTAATATTCAGATATTTTCTAATATATCGGGACTGATTTATTTCATTAAATCAGCATTACTCCAAACATTCTTAAAAATGTTTTCGAGTCTTCAAAATGATTTTTAAAAGTTAGGGCGGATCCCAAAACTCATTTTTATATTTAAGATCCTCCTTTCGAAGGGGATTTAAATACTCGCTCAAAATCTGAGGGATCCGGCTCTGTGGTGTATTTTACATTCGCAACGAGGTTGCTGTTTTGAGAAAACAATTTGATTACTTGCCCAATGTTCGGGAAGTAAGCCCATCTAATTGAGTCGGCATAAGCGACAGGCCGGGGTACGGTCTATCAAAGTGTAAGTGGCTGGGTGGCAGTCCATCAACGCGTAAGAGGCCGGGTGGCGGTCCAGCACAAGGTCCTAATGCGGCCAGGGTGATGACCGGTGGGGGATTAATCCATCTACTAGTAGAAAAGGTTACTTATTGGTATCTTTGCCTGATCAGCAAGATATTGGGTTTATGCAAAAATTCTTTTCCTTTCTAAAATTCATTGGATGTTACAAACTCTGTTCATACTTTACATAACAGAGGTTTCCAGGAAATATATAAGAGATATATATGTGGATATATATATCAGGATTAAATAAAGTATCTCGTAACTTCATTTCTTTTGAATGATATTTCAAAGATTGAATCTATTCAAACCTTTTCTTATAGTCTCATCTATGTGATGAACTTTTGAAACTGATGATACCTTGAACGGTGGTAGTTCAAGTAGTATCCGGAAAAGATATAAGTATATTGGAGTATCTTGTAACTTCATCTTTTGAACTTATATCTAGTAAATGATTATCTTATGCATGTCAAAGATTTTCGGAAAAACGTTGAGACAAGGTTAGATATATGAGATCACCTTGCAACAATATTTTTATACAGTTATAAACTGGAACTCTGTGTAAATTATACATGTCAGAGGATTTCAAAGATTATGAAAAGTATATATACTTATATACTGAATATTTTGCGACTTGGTCACGTTAAGATATCAACTTGGTTCATTTCTTCTTGACCAAGACTTTCTTGAGTACTATGAGAATGCTCATATATTGTTAATTATTATACATATTATTTCGGTGGGCTTGTTGCTCACCCTTGCTTTCTTCTTTCATCACACAACAACAGATAGAAAAGATGAACATGACCAAGCTTCCAATTCGCAAGCGGTTAGGAAACGTTCCGCAGTTTTCTGGAAGCGTTGATGCCGCCGTAGCTGAGGTAGGAGCTACCAATAGGCTAGGTTTTCAACTATTGATGAACCAGACTTATGTATAATATGAATTGTAATAATGGCAAGGAATATGTAAATTATTCAGAAACCCTTTTAAGGTGTAACGGTTTATAATTGTGGAATAAAATGACTTGTGTTATTTTTAGTATTCATCTCTGAGACTATAACTTGTGGTGTGTGTGTGTGTGTGTATATTGTGGGGTCAAGGTACTCAGTAGTTGGTTGACTGTTAAGATTAAGTATTGATAAGGGAAATGGAACTCGTGACAACCCGAATCCCCGACCCCGGATTTGGGGGTGTTACAGAAATGGTATCAGAGCTAAGCGTTATAAACCTCAAAGATGATGTGACATTAAAATAATAAGTTCACTAAGATAATAAGAACTCTTGCCAAGTTCATAGTCGGACTACCTAACATAGTACTGACAGTTAAAACCCTTATGGGAACCCTTATAAATATCGTGATAGAAGCGTAGTTCATTATCCTATATGGTAGAGGGACTCCGAACCCTGAGGTTGAGGAGCAACAACGCGATGATGTTTTATTAATTATTGGAGATCAGATTGTGGATTCGATAGAGCGTCCTAACACGAGACCGGATGATGTTCATATTGAGGATGTAGTGGTTAAGGATGTTGTCCTAGAAGGGATTATTGCTGAGAAGGATCCTGTGGAGGATCCTGACAAGAATGAATAAAGGACTACTGAGGAATTGATAACCATGGTTAGGGCGACTACCAGAGGTAGGATTGGCCGGTCAGTACCGGAGGTTCGTTCAAGTTTGTAAAGATAGTAGCCCCTTTAACGCGGCTTACTCGTAAGACTGCGAAGTTCGAATGGACAGAAAAATATGAGATCAGCTTTTAAGAACTAAAGCAAAGATTGGTGACGACCCCTATTTTGGCGTTTCCGGATGGAAAAGGAGATTTTGTGATGTGTAGTGACGCTTCGCATAAGGAATTAGGGTGCTTCTTATACAGCACAGCAAGGTAATCGCGTACACATCAAGAAAATTAAGGGAATATAAAATTCGATGTCCCCACCCATGAGCTTGGGCTCGTGGCAATAGTTTTTCCCTAAAGATTGGAGGCACTACTTGTATGGAGAGAAGTGCGAGATTTACATAAGCCATAAGTGCTCTAGTGCATTTTCATGCAGAAAGAGCTCAACATGCGCCAGAAGAGGTGGTTAGAGCTAATCAAGGATTACGATTATGAGATTCTTTATCATCCAGGGAAAGCCAAAATGGTGGCTAAATGCCCTTAGTATAAAGGAGAGACTCAAGATGAAAATGTCTTTGGGAGAGTTGATAAGAGATTTTGAGAAAACGGAAATAGAAGTGAAGGTAACCGGAGCTGGTACCGAAAAGCTGTTTGAGATTGCAATACAACCTAAATTATTGGAAAAGATCATATTGTGCCAAGAAAAAGTGATGAATGAAGGCAGAGAGCCAAAAAATAGAGAAGAGATTAATACCGAGAAAGATGATAAGGGAATAATGAGGTATTCCTACAGAATTTGGGTTCCAAACGTTCAAAAGCTTAAGGATGAGATCTTAGATGAAAGCCATAGTTCGAGGAATAAGATTTAGCGCAAACCCTGAATGTGATAGTCAGGGAGGTCGCCATCAAGAAAGAAAGAACCCATAACATAATAAAATGGAAAATATGGATTTTAACGTATAAGATAACCCTGATTATGGGAGAAGGATGAAACATTCCATACTGAGAAAACAGAAGTCGAGCAAGATAGGGAGAGCTGGGATGGTACTTCTATGGGGAAATTCATGGACCTGCCTAAACAAAAATTATACTTTTATTCCCAAACACCACCCTGAGGAACCAATACGGTGGGAAATTCTTTCAGGACCTTTAAGTCACTAAGCTCTCAGAGTTCCAAGGAACAAGCTGACCTAGCCGAGGCAAGAGACTGGCCAAAGGAAATAGAGGACTGATTTTATATCCTAAATGATTGATGAAGCGCAAGAAGACTGTTTTTGTCACTTACCTTCCTAAGAGAAAGGCCACCCGTTGGTGAAAGACCAAGAAAGGCACGAAGCCAGAGGTTAGAATAAACTGATTAAAGTTCAGTCAATTGTTTTCGGGAAAGTAATTCCCAAGGTTATGGAGATAGTGTAAAAGCTTTAGAGCCAGAACAAAGGCGGACGAGTATGATGAATTATGAAGCTAAGTTGTAAAAGTTGTCAAGATTCGTTCTGATGACAAGAATCCCAGAATGACGTGATATTTGAAGTCAATGATTAGTGGGTGCGTGAAATGATTATAATAGAAAAGAAAATAAAAAGAAACTGAAGTGGAAAGGAAAATAAAGACAATAGAGTTTGAGGAATGATAAGGGAGTTGGGTATGAGGAAAACCTAAAGACTCGTAGCAATAGAAATAGAAAAGTATGTAATCGTCAGGATGAGGGTGATTCACCATGAGTTAAAGTTGATGGTTGAAGGCATAAGAGATACATATATTTTATCCCCTGTAAGTTGGGAGGATTCGAGGAAACCTTGAGATAGTTCGAAGGATAAATAATGAGACGCAGATAGACTGAGGAGACAAGAAAGTAAGAAATTAAGAAAATTGGATGAAGGAAGTGACCTTCAAGAATGTGAAGTGTAAGACCGGTGGCATGATACCCAGAAAGGGAGATGCCAGGTATGAAAGATATCCCAATATTGAGATGACTGTTAAGATAAACAACAAAAGTAAATGAGGAATTATTAAGAAGAAGTTCACGTTGAACACGACCAATATCTTCCAGAACATCCCTGTTGTCATTACCAAATTAGAAAAGAAAAGCGGGTAACCATTGTTATCTTTTGAAGGCCATATAGGTTGCCCTCAGTTTGAATAAGGATGCTATTGTGAAATTGGTATAGACTATCGAGGTGGGAATGATTGAATACGATAATCTATCAAGGATATATGACTTGATTTATCCATGGAAGGATGCAAGTACCTTTTTAAAGGTGGAATTAAGGATATAACTTCGATAACTTGAGATGAACCCTAGGGGAATGCATAAAGGTTGGCATTTCGCCCTTAATAGGGACAGTATGAGTTTTGACAGTATGAATTAGAAAGGATTAAGGTAACAACAACCTTTAAGGATCAGTGGAGAAATTTTTCAGAAGTATATAAACAATGGTTCTAGTATTAGTAAATGTTATTTTGATATGCCCTGTATCTAGGGAATACAGGAGGAACGATTCAAGGATAACCTTAGAGGTCTTACAAGGAGAACGGTAATATTCAAAGTTCTCAAGAATAGAAATTTTGATAAAGGAAATATGACATAATTATTATAATGCCAGGTGGGCACGTGTTGAACCATAAGAAAGTATAGATCGACCCAATGAAGGTCGAGATTGTTGAAAACAAGTAGGACCCAAGATAAGAGACGTCCTAAGTATGATCGAGAGTCATTCGTGACAATGTTAACCTCTAAAAGACAGAGGCAATAACTTATGGAAAAATGGTGATATATATTTTTTTTTCCTCACCAATGCTTAAGGAAGAGCATTTTCACACAAGCAGTGATTTGAAATGAGGTAGAAAATTTATTTGGAGGTGGTTAAAATGACACTGATTGTAAGGAAATTTTACTATCAGGAAAGGCCAAAGAGGTGGCCGACACTTTAAGTGTAAGAGGACAATTATAGGCGCTCGTGCCAGAGGAATACAATGATGATGGTTAAAGCCGTGAAGGTTATATTGTGGTATGGAAGATTGACATTCCTTTTGATGATTGTGTGATACTTAACCATAATAGTAGTTTGGTAAAAAAAAAATTGAATTCATGTTAATCGCCGTGAGCGGGCTATCTATCTTAGAAGGTCCTATCTTGAGAATAAGCCAGTACCATGTTTCAAAAAGGAATAAACAAACCTTTGAGTTAAGTCTTCTATTGAAGGCATATGATTAAGAATGGTATTAACCTGCTATCGTTGCTTTTATTGAAACTCTTCTGCAATTTTATCTGCTTCATGTCATATGTATGTCAAGTTCAGGAGTGTTCTCCATGAATCATGAACGGTGATCATGTTACCTCCTTAGAAGAATTCGATACGATATGTATGGACTCCGTATGGTTAGCTATTAAGACTTCATGGAAAGGGAATGACTACAGTAGGTCAGTGGTGGGCCATAGTAATGATCCAATGAGTCTATGAATAATGAGACAATGACAACGGTGAGAGTTGTATTTTAATGAATGTTGAGATTGAGTACCACTAATCGGGTCGTGATGATGTATAAGTTATAATTGAATAGACTAATTAAGTAGACTATTTACCTATTGAATATTTATTCCTCCTTATTAATAGAGGGTCGTATGACTATACGAGGAAGGTTGCGATGCAAGCATAGAATTCTAGTAACGATGATGTCTAGAATGAGATCCCAGATTCGATTTTTGATATCGAGGGAGTTTCAAAGGTGATTGTGTATAAGCTCGAGGACGAGCATGGGTCCATAGAATGATGGACGGAATAGAAAAAATATTTAGGCATGTGAAATACGATGCTATAATACTTGATGTTGATATATATACACATATGTTTTGTTCTCCTATGATAAACCTCTATAGTTCAGAGGTAGATTCTAAGCAAGATATTTGTGGCAGTATTTTTTTCATATATAATTCTCTTCAATTCGTTCTTTTCTCTCCTTTTCATTTTGTATAAGCTGAGAAGAACAACCCTTCCAGAAGGGGAGGTATTGCCGAATGACTATCTATCTGTGTGATAGAAGCCTAGTAGGATACCACATGTTGTTTAATTGCTTGTCAAGTACTAAAGGCTGACCACCTTCTGTACTAACTATGTGATATAACAAGTGTTCATGATCATAGTGATCTCTCAATAAATTCTTTTACTTCTATACGATGGATCAAGCTTTCAAAGATAGAAGCAGCTAGAAAGGAGTAGTATCAGTGCGGTGGTATTTCGAATCTAACACGTTCGTGATACTAAGGTTGACGCAATTATTAAAAGGTTATAGAATGCTAACGAGCAAAAGTGTAACCAGTATAGTATTATGTACGGAAGATAGTAATGACTACGAACTGGAAAAGAATGGGTATTGAGAAGCAAAAGCTATAATGCTAGAAGCTATGATGAGAATCTTTGCAATAGACTTGAAAGAATTTGAAATGGTCACTTAACATGGATTGAGTTTTCTTACGACAATAGATCATATGTCATTATCGAGATATCGCCTTATAAGATCCCTGAGGGAAGACAATGTCGATCTCCCTTATGATATGATGATGTTGCAGAGCGCAAGATGCTTAGACCAGCAGTGGTCAAAAGGACCAAGGATATAATAGATTTAATCAGAGGACGACTGGTAGTATCCCAAGATGGGCATACGAAGTATGTTGATTTGACACGAAAGGACAAGGAACACGAAGCAGGGAACCTAGTGCTGTTATAGGTATTCTCTTAGAAAAGATGGATGAGGTTCGGAAAGAAAGGAAAGCTAAGCCCACGAATTGTTGGACCCTTTGAGGTATTAAGACGTATTGGGAAGTTAGCATATGAGCTAGCCCTACCCCCGAACATGTAGCAAGTTCATAACATGTTCCACGTATCAATATTAAGGAAGTATAATTCGGATGCCAGACAAATAGGGGCGTATGAGTGCATAGACATGCAACCAGACATAACCTATATGGAGCAACGAGGAAGGGTTATAGATTGAAAAGGAATAAGTGCTTAGGAGAAGGTTTATCAAACTAGTCAGAGTTGGTGGTAGAACCACAATGTGGGAAAATTGACTTGAGAGTTAGAAAGTGCAATGCTAAGAAAGTATCCCTATTTATTTTCTATCTGATTCCGGGACGGAATCCTTTTAAGGAGGGGAGACTGTAATAACCCCAATTTTTGGAATCTTTGAAACACTGATGAATAGTGATTTTGCTGATTATGCTGATTAAGAAAATTTTTCATGCCACACTATGTAGGAGTTCTTTTATTGATATTCTGAGATCTTATTAGTACTCCATATGGTATATAAGTGTATGTAAAGATCGTTAGAATCCAAATTCGAAAACTTTGATTTTTCCCGAAAATCCACCAGATACCGAAAGAATTGAGTATAAGGTAACATGATTAAAAGGATTTAAATTCAAGGATTATAAGAGAGGACCATAAAAGAATATGAAATATTGAGAAAGGTTTAGGGGAACCCAAGTAATGAGATCCCAGATATGATCCCTCAAACGATCAACGAGAATGAACAATAAACGAGTCGTAAAATAATTAAACGACTAAGTAATACAAGAGGCAAGGAGGAGGGTCAATTAGTGCAAGATTAATGCACTTAGTTAACATCTTAATATAAGGGTTAAGCTTAAAAAGATGCTTCCACGACAAGGATGAGACAAGTGGCAAGGATTATGTAAGCTTGATGACATCACCATGCTTATGTCACTTTCCACTAATTTAAACAAAACAACTAGTCAAGTAATATCCTAAAATCATTTCATTTCTACCACAAGTTCAAGTCATCACAAGCTCTCATCTTCCTCCCCCATTTCCATTGCTCTCGGCCAAAACAGAACCAGCACTTTAAAACTGCTGTATCTCCTTCATTTCTTACTCAAATGTTGTGTTCTATAGCTCGTTGGAAAGGTATTGAGATGGACTACAACTCTTGTTCACAAGTCTCATCCAAATAAGCATGGTAAGACCCTCATTTTTACAGTTCTTTCAATCGGACTTTTAGAAACTTCAAAGCCTAACTTTGTGTTCTTGATTTCTTTGGAAAGATCAAGCTTGTAGGAGGCTCCCTAAGGCTTCCGAGCAACTTAACACCTCCCAAGGAAGGTATAAACTTCAAACCCTATCCTTTACTTTGATTATTAGTGATTTTGATTGTTGATTTTCTATATGAGAAGCATGACCTTTGATTATTAGTAGTTTGATTTGGATTTGGAGTGATTTGGTGAATGAATCTTGTTATAGTTAATAAAACTTGATTGTGGTTGGTTGAGATGAAGAATCTGAAGAATAAGGACTGGTATAGTATTATTTAGTTGAGGTTTTTATGTGTTAATGATTGTGGGTTGTTTGGTGAGGTTTTGGTGTAGTGAGAAACTTGGAAAACTCGTAAATATACCCGTCGTAATGCCCATTTTTATTCAACTTCTTGTTCTTGGTGTTCAGGACAGAAAACTCAATAAACAATCTGTAACATTTCCATGTTTATCTAGAGCGTGTCGTAAGCTTCGTTTTGATATGTGGATCACTTGGTTCCGATGTACGGTTTAGGGGAAACAACCGTTTTAAGTAACGTCGTTTCGCGAACGAACCATTACCCCTCGCCTTACTTTGAAACCTTGGTTAAGGCCCTTAAATGACTAATTGGAGTATGAAACAATTATGTAAAGTGGATTAGGCAGTTGGTAGGGTACTCGCGAAGAAATCACCTTAAAATTCTTAATGGTTAATTTATTAAAAATGGTGGAGCCAAGGGTACTCGAACGACTTATGTGATTCATTAAGCGTAGAAGTGACCATAAGCAAACGTTAGGGTTCAATTGGTTAAAGTCTAGTTTCTTAAGCGACCGTGGTTTAATTCTGACTTATTTTGTTGTTCATAGGTTATCGGACCCACTCTAAGCTTAAGTCTAACCGGGAACACTCAGGCAAGTTTTCTACCCGTTATACTGTTGTTGTAACACCCCCAAATCCGGGGTCGGGGATCCGGGTTGTCACGAGTTCAATTTCCTTTAGTAACACTTAATCTTAATAAACAATCAACTACTGCATACCGTGACCCCATAATATACACACATACACACCACAAGTTATAGTCTCATAGATGAATACCCAAAAATAACCCAAGTCAATTTATTCCATAATTATAAATCGTTATACCTCGAAAGGATTTCTTAATAAATTTACATTTCCTTGCCATTATTACAATTCATATAGATACATATGTCTGGAGCATCAAAAGTTGAAAGCCTAGCCTACTGGTAATTCCTACCTCAGCTACTGCGGCATCAACGCAACCAGAAAACTGCGGGATGTTTCCTAACCGCTTGCGAATTGGAAGCTTGGTCCTGTTCATCTTTTCTATCTGTTGTTGTGTGATGAAAGAAGAAAGTAAGGGTGAGCAACAAGCCTACCGAAATAATATATATAATAATTAACAATGTATGAGCATTCTCATCGTACTCATGAAAGTCTTGGTCAAGAAGAAATGAACCAAGTTTAATATCTTAACGCGACCAAGTCACAAAATATTCAGTATATATGTATATATACTTTTCAAAATCTTGGAAATCCTCTTCCATGCATCATATACACAAGGTTCCAGTTTATAGCTGTATAAAAATATCGTTGCAAGGTGATCTCATATATCTAACCTTGTCTCAACGTTTTTTTGAAAATCTTTGACATGCACAAGATAATCATTTACTAGATATAAGTTTAAAAGATGAAGTTACAAGATACTCCAATATACTTATATCTTTTCCGAATACTACTTCAACTGCCACCATTCAAGGTATAATCTGTGTCAAAAGTTCATCACATAGATGAGACTACAAGATATGATTTGAATAGATTCAATCCTTGAAATATCATTCAAAAGAAATGAAGTTACGAGATACTTCAATAAGTCCCGATATATATATCCATATATATATCTCTCATACATTTCCTGAAAACCTCTGTCATGTAAAGTATGAACAGAGTTGTAATATCCAATGAATTTGGAAAGAAAAGAATTTTGGCATAAACCTGATATCTTGCTGATCAGGCAAAGATACCAATAAGTAACCTTTTCTACTGTAGATGGATGAATTCCTCGCCGGTCATCACCCAGGCCGCATTAGGACCTCGCGCTAGACCGTTACCCGGCCACTCACGCGTAGATGTACTGTTACCCAGCCTCTTACACCTTCATAGACCGTACCCCGGCCTGTCGCTTATGCCGACTCAATCAGATGGACTTACTTCCCGAACATTGCGCAAGTAATCAAATTGTTGTCTCAAAACAGCAACCACGTTGCGAATATAAAATACACCACAGAGCCGGATCCCCAAGATTTTTGAGCGAATATTCAAGTCTCCTTCGAAAGGAAGATCTTAAATTTGAAAACGAGTTTTGGGATCCGCTCTGTGGTGTATTTTGGGAATGTTGCGGTTGAGGTTGTTATCCCAGAAGGGATTGTTGCTGAGGAGGATCCCGTGGAGGATCCTGAAGAGAATAAAGAGAGGACCGCGGAGGAATTGATGACCGTAGTCAGGGCGACTACTAGAGCCAGAATGGCCGCAAGGGTGGCACTAGAGGATGAAGAGTTACCAAGGGCACAGAGGATAATGAGGGCAGAAGGAGTGGGGCCTTCCACAGCACCAATTATACCAGTATCAGACCCTCTCCCAGAGGTTCCTGTAGACATCCACGAGGTTTCACCAATTCCTGTTCCCTCCCCTGTACAGAGCCCAGCACCTACTGAGGAAATGCCACCTTTATCTCCTGCACCATTGTCACCTGATACCGTGCTTGGTTATCCATTTGGATCCCCTGGGCCTGCACCACCTGCACCCCATGGACTTCTAGATGCTACCACTCAGGCTTCTCTTATCGCCGATTATTATATGACTTTGGGTGGCCTGTCTGAGGCCCGTAATGTTAGGAGTGATCTGTTGGATCGACTTACTGCACCGAGGATTGAGGGCGGGGTACTTCCGGTAGGACTAGCTTATAGCATGGAAATGATTGAGGCTACCACCCGAATTACAGCTAGAGGCCATCTTGAGGGTCAGGTTGATCCAGCTCTACTTGCAACTATCTTAGACCTCATCACCTCTTTGATGGAGCAGGTTAGGGATGTCGTGTGTGCCCGTATTTCTTGATCCATGGTAGTATGCAGAGCCAGAACGATCAGACAAGGGTTTCATGTAGCACCGCTTTTGGAGGATTAGCCTAAGTTATGAATGATTAGTTTAATGACTAGATGATTATCTATGGTAGTACTTTTGGGATAGAAGCGATCAGATCAAATGATGCAATTCTCTTTAATGTGTTCAGTTGTTGTACCCTCGAACAAATGGTTATGTATATATTCGTTAATTTCAGTTCAGATCAGTTTGTTTGTGATAAGTTCATATTATTAATTGCACTATTAACACTTAAGAGAGTGTCATGAAGTTTATAGAACTTAAGAATTCATAATTTGCAATCATGCAAGGACTGAACGAGGGAAAGACTTAAGCAAAGTAAGTAAGACAAATATCCAGAGATTCTCAAATTTTTTTTCCAAGCATTATGCCCCCACGAGGAATAAGATTAGGGGCAAACCTTGAATGTGATAATCAGGGAGGTCGCAATTAAGATATAAGGAACCCAGAACATAATGAAGTGGAAAACAAGGATTTTAACGTATAAGATAACTCCAAGTATGGGAGAAAGATGAAACATTTCATACGAAGGAAATAGAAGGTCGAGTAAGGAAAGGAGACCCGAGACGGTACTCCTATGTGGAAATTCATGAACCTGTCTAAAAAGAACTTAGACTATTATCCCCAACCACCGCCTGGAGGAAACAATGTGGTGTGAAATTCTTTTAGGACCTTTAAGTCGCTAAGCTCTCAGAGTTCCAAGGAAATAGCTGACCCAGTCGAGGAAAGGGCTTGGCTAAAGGAAATACAGGAATCATTTGAGATTGTAAATGATTGACGAATCATAAAAGACTGTTTCTGTCACTTACCCTCCTAAGAGAGAGACCACCCGCTGGTGAAAGTCCAAGTAAGGCACGGAGCCAGAGGTTAGAATAAACTGATTAAAGTTCAGTCAATTGTTTTCAGGAAAGTACTTCCCAAGGTTATGGAGATAGTGTAAAAGCTTTAGAGCCAGAACAAAGGCGGACGAGTATGATGAATTATGAATCTAAGTTGTAAAAGTTGTCAAGATTCGTTCTGAGGACACGAATCCAGAATGATGAGATGTTTGAAATCAATGCTTATGTTGTGTTAGTTCATGAAATAATGATAAGAGAAAGGAAAATAAAAAGAAACTGAAGTGGAAAGGAATATAAAGGCAATAGAGTTTGAGGAATAATAAGGAAGTTGGGTATGAGGAAACCCTAAAGACTCGTAGCAATAGATATAGAAAAGTAAGTAATCGTCAGGATGAGGGTGATTCACCATGAGTTAAATTGATGGTTGAAGGCATAAGATATATATATATGTTGTACCCCCTTCAAGTTGGAAGGATTCGGGAAACCTTGAGATAGTTCGAAGGATAAATAATGAGACGCGGATAGACTGAGGAGACAAGAAAGTAAGAAATTAGGAAAATTGGATGAAGGAAGTGACCTTCAAGAATGTGAAGTGTAAGACCGGTGGCTTGATACCCAGAAAGGGAGACGCCATGTATGAAAGATATCCCAATATTGAGATGACTGTTGAGATAAATAACAAAAGAAAATGAGGAATTATTAAGAAGAAGTTCACGTTGAACACGACCAATATCTTCCAGAACACCCCTGTTATCATTACCGAATCAGGCAAGAAAAGTGGATAACCGTTATTGTCTTTTGGAGGCCATATGGATTGACCTCATTTTGGATAAGGATATTATTATGAAATTAGGCATATACTATCGAGGTGGGAATGCTTGAATAAAGACACCCTCATCAGGGATATATGACTTGATTTATCCATGGAAGGATGCATGTACCTTTTTAAAGGTTGAATTAAGGATAGAATCTCGATAACTTGAGATGAATCCTAGGGGAATGCATAAAGGTTGGCATTTCGCCCTTAATAGGGATATCATGAGTTTTGGCAGTATGAATTGGAAAGGATTAAGGTAACAACAACCTTTAAGAATCAATGGAGAAATTTTTCAGAAGTATATAGACAATGATTCTAGTATTAATAAATGGTATCTTGATATGCCCTGTATCTAGGGAATACAGGAGGAACGATTCAAGGATAACCTTAGAGGTTTAAAAGGAGAAAGGAAATATTCAAAATTCTCAAGAATAAAAATGTTGATAAAGAAAACATGACATAATTATAATGATGCCAAGTGGGGCACGTGTTAAACCACGAGAAAGTATGGATCGAACCAGTAAAGGCCGAAATTGTTCAGGGCAATTAGGGCCTAAGATAAAAGATGTTCTAAGTATGATTGAGATTCAGTCGTGATAGTGATTAACCTCTAAAGACTGAGGCAATAACTTATGGAAAAATGGTGATATTTTTTACTCATCAGATTTTAAGGAAAACATCTTCACATAAGCAGTGATTGAAATAAGGTAGAAAATTTATTTGGAGGTGGTTAAAATGACATTGACTTTAAGGAAATTTTACTATCAGGAAAGGCCAAAGAGGTGGCCGACACCTTAAAGGTAAGAGGATAATTATAGGCGCTTGTGCCAGAGGAATGCAGTGATAATGGTTGAAGCCGTGAAGGTTATACTATGGTTTGGAAGATTGACCTTCCTTCTGATGACTGTGCAATACCCAACCGTAATAGTAGATTGGTAAAGGTTTAATTCGTGTAATCGCCATGAGTGGGCTATCTATCTTAGAAGGAACTATCTTGAGAATAAGCCAGGACCATGTTTCAAAAAGGACTAAACGAACCTTTGAGTTAAGTCTTCTATTGAAGGCATATGATTAAGAATGGTATTAACCTGCTATCATTGCTTTGATTGAAACTCTTCTGTAATTTTATCTGCTTCATGTCATGAATGTACGTCAGGATCTGGAATGTTCTTCATAAATTATGAATGGTGATTATGTTAACTGCTTAGAAGAATTCGATAAGGTAGGTATGGACTTTGTATGGTTAGATATTAAGATTTCATGGAAAATGAATGACGAAAGTGGGTCAGCGGTGGACCATAGTAATGCAGCAATGATTCTGCGAGTAATGAGATGATAACAACCGTGAGAGTTGTATTGTAATGGATGTTAAGATTATATACCACTAATCGGGTCGTGGTAATGTACAAGTTATCGTTGATAGGCTAATTAAGTCGATTATCTACTTATGATATATTTATTCCTTCTTATCCATAGAGAGTCGTATTACTATACGAGGAAGGTTGCGATGCAAGCATAGAATTCTAGTAACGATGATGTCTAGAATAAGATCCCAGATTCGATTTTCGATGTCGAGGGAGTTTCAAAGGTGATTGTGTATAAGCTCGAGCAAGAGCATGGGTCCATAGAGCGATGGACGGAATGGTAGATATTCAGGGACGTGTAATGCGATGTTATAGTACTTGATGTTGATATATATACATATATGTTTTGTTCTCCTATGACAAACCTCTATAGTTCGAAGGTAGATTCCAAGCCAGATATTTTGTGGCAGTATATTTTATATATATACAATTCTCTTCAATTCATTCTTTTCTCTCCTTTTCATTTTGTATAAGCTGAAAAGAACAACCCTTCCAGAAGGGGAGGTATTGCCGAATGACTATCTATCTGTGTGATAGAAGCCTAGTAGGATACCACATGTTGTTTAATTGCTTGTCAAGTACTAAAGGCTGGCCACCTTCTGTACTAACTATGCAATATAACAAGTGTTCATGATCATAGTGATCTCTCAATAAATTCTTTTACTTCTATACGATGGATCAAGCTTTCAAAGATAGAAGCAGCTAGAAAGGAGTAGTATCAGTGCGGTGGTATTCCGAATCTAACACATTCGTGATACTAAGGTTGACGTGGTTATTAAAAGGTTATAGAACGCTAACGAGCAAAAGTATAACCAGTATAGTATTATGTACGGAAGATAGTAATGACTACGAACTGGAAAAGAATGGGTATTGAGAAGCAAAAGCTATAATGCTAGAAGCTATGATGAGAGTCTGTGCAATAGACTTGAAAGAATTTGAAATGGTCACTTAACATGGATTGAGTTTTCTTACGACAATAGATCATATGTCAGTATTGAGATATCGCCTTATGAGATCCTTGAGGGAAGGCAATGTCGATCTCCCTTATGATAGGATGATGTTACAGAGCACAAGATGCTCAGACCAGTAGTGGTCCAAAGGACCAAGGATATAATACATCTAATCAGAGGGCGGCTGGTAGTAGCCCAAGATGGACATAAAAAGTATGTTGATTTGACACGAAAGGACAAGGAATAGGAAGTAGGGAACCTAGTGCTGTTATAGGTATTCCCTTGGAAAGGATGTATGAGGTTCGGAAAGAAAGGAAAGCTAAGCCCACGAATTATTAGACCCTTTGAGGTATTAAGACGTATTGGGAAGTTAGCATATGAGCTAGCCCTAGCCCTGAACATGTAGCAAGTTCATAACGTATTCCACGTATCAATATTAAGGAAGTATAATTCGGATGCCAGACAAATAGGGGCATATGAGCGCATAGACATGCAACCCGACGTAACCTAAATGGAGCAACCAGGAAGGGTTATAGATTGAAAAGGAACAAGTGCTTAGGAGAAGGGTTATCAAACTAGGCAGAGTTTTATGGTAGGACCATAATGTGGGAAAATTTACTCGAGAGTTAGAAAGTGCAATGCTAAGAAAGTATCTCTACTCATTTTCTATCTGATTCTGGGACGGAATCCTTTTAAGGAGGGGAGACTGTAATAACCCCAATTTTTGGAATTTTTGAAACCCTTATGAATAGTGTTTTGCTGAAATGCTGAATAAGAAAACTTTCCATGCCACACTATGTAGGGGTTCTTTGATTGATATTCTGAGATTTTATTAGTACTCTATATGGTATATAAGTGTATGTAAAGATCGTAAGAATCCAAATCCGAACACTTTGATTTTTCCCGAAAATCCACCAGATACCGAAAGAATTTAGTATAAGGTAACAGGATAAAAAGGATTTAAATTCAAGGATTTTAAGAGAGGATCATAAAAGGAATATTATGTATTGAGAAAGGTTAAGGGAACCCAAGTAATAAGATCCCGGGTATGATCCCTCAAACGATAAACGAGAACGAAAGTTAAGCGAACCGTATAACAGATCAACGGTCATTAGGTAAGCAATTAAGAGTTAATCAAGGAGGTTAGGGATGATGATGTCATCAAACCAACAAGAAGAGGACAAGTATGGGAGGGTGACATCACATGATGACCTAAGCATGACATAAGGGAAGGAGGTGTGGTTGATTAATAACCACACAATTTTTCATGGTTAAAAAGGTAATTAATCAAAAATAAAAGCTAGCAACCAAGCAAACAAATCACAAAACACAAAAACACAAAGTTTATTTCACTTTCTTCATCAAAGCTCCCGGCTTTCTTCTTCTTCAAAGAAAGAAAAAGTCAAAATCCTAGATCCAAGCTTTGTTAATTAGCAAGGTAATTATCTAAGGTTCCTTGTGTATAGATATAGATATCCTATAAGTTTAAGCTTCAATTTCCTTCACAATCTCTTCCAAAAAATCATGGAAGAAGAGGGTGAATAGTGTTTTTCAAGAACTTAAAATTTTGTTCTTAACTTTTTGTTTAGATTAAGCTTTGGTAAGGACATTCAAGGGTGATTCCAAGCTCCTTAGTTACTTTTACTCACCAAGGAAGGTATAACCTCATACCCTAGCCCTACTTTTGTATATTTAGAGTTTTGTGTTTTGTATGGTTCATAAGATGCTTGGTTATTGTGTATTTAGAGATGGGTTGGTGTTATAATGTGTTTGGAGTTGTAAATCTTGATAATTAGTTAAAGAACTTAAGTAAGCTTTTAGTTCATGATTAGGAAGTAGTATAAGTTGATAATATTGAGTTGTTGGGGCTGTTATGGTGAAGTATGGATGGAGTTTGGTTGTGATGTTGATTGTGGGTTGATTGTGGGTTGATTTGGAGTGGTATAAATTTGGGTAATCGCGTAAACATAGCCGTCGTAATGCCCGATTTACCTTAGACTTTTTTTGTTCTTAACATCAGAACCCTTGAACTCACTGTTAGGTTTTGACCATTTCCATGTTTAGATAGTTCATGTTACGAGCTTCATTTTGATATGTGGTTCGTTTAATTCTGATGTACGATTTAGGAGAAACGACCATTTTAAGTAACGGCGTTTCGCGAACGAAACATTTCCCCTCGCCTTACTTTGAAACCTTGGTAAAGGACCTTAAATGACAAATTGGGATATGAAACAATTATGTCAAGTGGATTAGGCAGTTGGTAAGGTACTCGCGAAAGAATCGCTTTAAAATTCTTAATGGTTAATTTATTAAAAATGGTGGAGCCGAGGGTACTCGAGCGACTTAAGTGAATCGTTAAGCGCATAAGCGAACGTTAGGGGTCTAATTGGTTAAAGTCTAGTTTCTTAAGCGACCGGGGTTTAATTCCGACTTATGTTGTTGTTCATAGGTTATCGGACCCACTCTAAGCTTAAGTCTATCCGGGAACACTCAGGCAAGTTTTCTACCTGTTATACTGTTGTTGTGATGTATATATGTATATGCATTATCTTGTGATAGATGCAGTTGGTTAATTAGCAAATTTTGCGATGTATTGAAGTATGCTGATATGGTATATATATGCATGCCTGTTTCGTAATTTTGATATTCTATTATCCATTCAATTGCTTATAAGTTGCATAATACTTATGCTAGAGATAAGCAGTAGTTGCGTATATAGGGGACCCAGAGGTGTCCCTAGTATAATATATATATATTGATATAGTTTTCAAAACTATTAATCGAATAAGGCTTTTTCGATAACTTTATTTTATTTAATGAATATTATTTTGAATATTCATTCGAGGACTTATGACTCCGCTTACTTTATTTAATGATTATTATTTTGAATATTCATCCGAGGACTTAAGACTCCGTTTATTTTATTTAATGAATATTATTTTGAATATTCATTCGAGGACTTATGACTCCGCTTACTTTATTTAATGAATATTATTTTGAATATTCATTCGAGGACTTAAGACTCCGTTTATTTTATTTAATGAATATTCATTTGAGGACTTATGACTCTATTTATTTTATTTAATGAATATTATTAGTTGAATATTCATTCGAGGACTTATGACCCCGTTTATTTTATTTATTGAATATTAGTTGAATATTCATTCGAGGACTTATGACTCCGTTTATTTTATTTAATGAATATTATTAGTTGAATATATTCATTCGAGGACTTATGACTCCGTTTATTTTATTTAATGAATATTATTTTGAATATTCATTTGTGGACTTATGACTCCGCTTATTTATTAAATAATATTCTTTATTTTATTAAAGAATAATGTTTCGATAATCAAACTTATTTTCGATTATTTAAATAAAGATCGTACTTTCGCATAAGTATATCTTTGGTTATTTATTATTCATTTCAATTATGAGTTTTAAAACTTCTATTTCAATTATTTTTTTATAAAGGTTATCCTTATGGGAATATTATTTAAATAATAATATTCAGATATTTTCTAATATATCGGGACTGATTTATTTCATTAAATCAGCATTACTCCAAACATTCTTAAAAATGTTTTCGAGTCTTCAAAATGATTTTTAAAAGTTAGGGCGGATCCCAAAACTCATTTTTATATTTAAGATCCTCCTTTCGAAGGGGATTTAAATACTCGCTCAAAATCTGAGGGATTCGGCTCTGTGGTGTATTTTACATTCGCAACGAGGTTTCTGTTTTGAGAAAACAATTTGATTATTTGCCCAATGTTCGGGAAGTAAGCCCATCTAATTGAGTCGGCATAAGCGACAGGTCGGGGTACGGTCTATCAAAGTGTAAGTGGCTGGGTGGCAGTCCATCAACGCGTAAGAGGCCGGGTGGCGGTCCAGCACAAGGTCCTAATGCGGCCAGGGTGATGACCGGTGGGGGATTCATCCATCTACTAGTAGAAAAGGTTACTTATTGGTATCTTTGCCTGATCAGCAAGATATCGGGTTTATGCCAAAATTCTTTCCTTTCCAAAATTCATTGGATGTTACAAACTCTGTTCATACTTTACATAACAGAGGTTTCCAGGAAATGTATAAGAGATATATATATATATGTGGATATATATATCGGGACTAAATAAAGTATCTCGTAACTTCATTTCTTTTGAATGATATTTCAAAGATTGAATCTATTCAAACCTTTTCTTGTAGTCTCATCTATGTGATGAACTTTTGAAACTGATGATACCTTGAACGGTGGTAGTTCAAGTAGTATCCGGAAAAGATATAAGTACATTGGAGTATCTTGTAACTTCATCTTTTGAACTTATATCTAGTAAATGATTATCTTATGCATGTCATTTTCGGAAAAACATTGAGACAAGGTTAGATAATGAGATCACCTTGCAACGATATTTTTATACAGTTATAAACTGGAACTCTGTGTATATTATACATGTCAGAGGATTTCAAAGATTATGAAAAGTATATATACTTATATACTGAATATTTTGCGACTTGGTCACGTTAAGATATCAACTTGGTTCATTTCTTCTTGACCAAGACTTTCATGAGTACTATGAGAATACTCATATATTGTTAATTATTATACATATTATTTCGGTGGGCTTGTTGCTCACCCTTGCTTTCTTCTTTCATCACACAACAACAGATAGAAAAGATGAACAGGACCAAGCTTCCAATTCGCAAGCGGTTAGGAAACGTTCCGCAGTTTTCTGGAAGCGTTGATGCCGCCGTAGCTGAGGTAGGAGCTACCAGTAGGCTAGGTTTTCAACTATTGATGAACCAGACTTATGTATAATATGAATTGTAATAATGGCAAGGAATATGTAAATTATTCAGAAACCCTTTTAAGGTGTAACGGTTTATAATTGTGGAATAAAATGACTTGTGTTATTTTTGGTATTCATCTCTGAGACTATAACTTGTGGTGTGTGTGTGTATATTGTGGGGTCAAGGTACTCAGTAGTTGGTTGACTGTTAAGATTAAGTATTGATAAGGGAAATGGAACTCGTGACAACCCGAATCCCCGACCCCGGATTTGGGGGTGTTACAGAAATGGTATCAGAGCTAAGCGTTATAAACCTCAGAGATGATATGACATTAAAATAATAAGTTCACTAAGATAATAAGAACTCTTGCCAAGTTCATAGTCGGACTACCTAACGTAGTACTGACAGTTAAAACCCTTATGGGAACCCTTATAAATATCGTGATAGAAGCGTAGTTCATTATCGTATATGGTAGCGGGACTCCGAACCCTGAGGTTGAGGAGCAACAATGCGATGATGTTTTATTAATTATTGGAGATCAGATTGTGGATTCGATAGAGCGTCCTAACACGAGACCGGATGATGTTCATATGGAGGATGTAGCGGTTAAGGATGTAGCGGTTAAGGATGTTGTCCTAGAAGGGATTATTGTTGAGATGGATCCCGTGGAGGATCCCGACAAGAAGCTCATCGCCGACTGTGATAAAATTCGCGGGTTTCCAAATACATCGGACATCCTTCGTGAATTTCATCTATTAAATTCTATAATTCTGCACAACAATCCTTTTTATTTCACAAATTGTTAATCAAATGATCTCCAAAATTAAAAGTTCAGTTAATAAATAAATGAACAATCAATTAACATAGCACGACACACGCGTATCACGCGCCAACAAGCACAGACAGCACACAGTTGGAGATAAATAGAGAACAAGCAAGTGGAGCAAAGGTAATCACCGGGAAAAAGAAAGAATAGGGCGACAACACCAACACGACACACACCTCTACACACGCGCACAACTGCGCAGACCACCCGGCCGGAAAACCCATAGGCGACAAATCAGAAAGAAACACAGGGAATCACCTGGCATACGCGGCAACACCACGGGGAAGAAACAAAAGAATCGAAGGAAATAAATCAAAGGAAGGAACATGGAACAAAGCTGTGTTCCTGTTTTTTTTGTTTTATTGTATCATATTATTATCAAAACAACAAGTAGCAACAGGGGATGGGGCACGTGGTTTCCAACTTTTTGTTGTGCAAATCCTAATACCACAAAATCTGATTTCCAGTCTCGGTTATACCTTTTATTGAGCAAAACTGCGGGTGGAAACGAGTCGAGAAAGTTCCAATGAAATATCAAAATTCTCGAAATAATTAAAAGATAATAAAATAGAAATTTCATAATTTTTTTAAAGCATTTTTGAAATACAACTCGTACCCGCATTTTATAATTAACGAACCGAGCTGCACTAGAAACAATTTCAGAAAATCACGATAATAGTCTTAAAATATTACAAATATCCCGAAGTTTATAAAAACATAAATTTTGAAATTTTAAAACAATTTTTGAAATGCTATTTATACCCGCTTTTATCAGTTAAACGAAACAACGCGCGGGTGAAATTAATCCTAAAAATTTCCAAAATAATTTTAAAATTCCCAGAATATTATAAACTTAGTAAAATATGAATTTTGTGATTTTTGAAGAATTCTGGAATTAAATATGGATTTTACAAATAAACACAATCAGAAAATCATTTAAAGAAAAATAATTAATAAAATATTAATTTCTAAATTTTATAAAATCCCAAAAATAATTATTGTAATTATAAAACCTTGAAAACAATTTTAAAGACATTTCAAATATTTATAAACATAAATTTGCATTAAATCCTCTTTTAAAAGTGAAAACAATTCAATACAATTCCATAATTAATTACGCGAACAACGTGATACACCATAAATCACACATAGATAATAATAAAACAACACCAAGCTGACAGAAGCTATACACATATTTTATTTATTTAATACTTTCAGAATTACATATTTAAATAATTCAGAAATACACAAGTCGTTATATCCTTCCCCCCTTAAAAGGATTCTGTCCTCAGAATTTGATCTAACTAAATAAGTGAGGATATTTGTCAAGCATATCTGACTCTAAATAACAAGTAGACTCTCCTACTCAAGGATTTCAAACGTACTTACTATAGATATACACTCATTTCCAAGGACTCGCCTTTAACGATCAAGAATTTGGATTAATCACTATATGCAAAACAAACTTAGACAAGAGCCCATTGGCTCCTAATCAATCACTTAATTCGAATCAGATACTTATCGCTTTAGCATTGACAGGAAAAACACACTATATGTACACACTGTTGTGACGGTAACACCAACTCATGAACAACTTTATCTATATTTATCAATACCTCGAATGGTTAACTAAATTTAAGACTCAACTTGCCCCCTCTATTCAGACTTATCCAATCTCTTTCAAGGTAAAACTTTTACTAACACTACTGATCCTACTTCTATATTCATACTCTCTCTCGACACAAATCCGCCATCTTTCTTTGACTACTCTGAGCTGCTTCAATCAATATCATTACGCCCTTGGTGTGCTGGATTAACTTATGATTTGACAACTTCCTTTTTCCCACTTTATCTTAATAAAGTGGGGACCTACACTTGCGTCCACATAAGACTTGGTAAAGTGGCATTCTAAAGATGACATCGATGATAAATTATCATCCCAGTTTTCCTTAAAACTCAACCTCTCGACATATCTTATTTTTTCTGAATCGCTTCCTCACTTTGACCCTTCGTTTAAGGATGATAGGCGGTGCTCATTTTCAACTTAGTTTCCAAACATTTAAATATATCCTATTCATTTCTATCAGTTAAGGCTGAAAAGTAATCTCAAATATTCACTTATTATCACCTTTAGGTATTTAAACTCATATTCCACTATTTCCAAATCGTTTACGTCCAATCATTTCTTTCTGCACAAGGCATCTGTTACCATACGACTTTGTTTAGGTAGTTGATAATGGATTAATCATAATCTTTTGTTAACCTCGGTCAAAATTTCATACTTGAAAACTCAACGTATAGTTGCTTCCCTTCTAATCTTTGGAGGAAAATCCTTGGGCTATCTACACAGATTTTCTTATAGACAACTGATGCACTTGTTATTTCACATAATATCACCAGAGCTTGTAATGCTCATAACTCATTTTATTCGTAATCTCTGATAGGTTCTCAGGTCAAGTCTTAAGTTAATCCCAGAGACATAACACACTTTTTGAATTAGGTCTCGTAAGTAATTAATTCTGTATAGGGGTCACTCATTTTTATTTGTTATTTTGTTAAATTCTCGATAATCAATACACAATCTCATAATTTCATCCCTGTTCTCCAACAACATCACTGGTACACTTTATGATTCGCTCCTTGTAAAACCACTCCTTGGTCTGCCTTTTCCACTAGGCTTCTGATACTTCGCCTTAATTCTTTGACATGACTAACACTTCCTAATCCATCTTGAAATTTCCTTCTTATAACTGGCTATAAATCTTCTTCTTTAAATTCTGTATATTTTGGCATTTCTTGAACGAATTAAATACTTAAGATTGTAAATTCCCTTTAGGATCTCATTCCTTAATTCTACCACTTGTAGCATCCAAGTTTTGAAAGAAATCTGAGGATACCGTGATCATTCTTTTAAGTGTATAAATTTCCTCTCATTAAACTGTTAATATCGTGATCGATTATCTTCTCTTGCTAACTGTTTAACATCGTGATCCACTATCTTTTCTTGACATCTCTTTATCTTTTCTTAACAACTCTGACTGAAAGGTTATACTACCCATCCTTGTTTCCTTTGGATTATATATCTGACTTCCAACTCCAACTTCTGAAATTCTATAGGTAATTCTTTTCAGTGCAGTCTCTATGTTTATTTTCTCCTTTTTGCTTATCATTTGCCACTACATTTGCTTTTCCTTGTGAATACATACTTTAAACTCTTATGGTCCGTATAGATCTTACACCTTTCTCCATACATATCATGGTTCCCAATCTTTCAAAGTGAATATTATTGTTGCTGTTAATTCCCAATTATGAGTAGGGTACTTCTGCTCATAAGGTTTCGGTTGTCTGGATGCATATACAATAACTTTATTGTGCTGCATCAACACACCTCCTATTCCCTTATGAGAAGTATCACTACCACCTACCAAATCTCCTTGATACTTTCAAACTGATAAAACAGGTGTTGTGACCATTCTCTCCTTTGACTTCGTAAAACTTTCTTCACACTTTACCATTTCATATAAACTCCTCGCTATTCCTAGTAAAATTCATCAAAGGTGTTGCAATCTTCTAGAACCCTTGAACAAATTTCCGATAATAATTGGCCAGTAATGAAACTTCTTACTTTTGTTGGTGCTTTTGGTCTTTCTTTATTAAAAAATAACTTTAATTTTTGCTGGATTCCCTTTGGTCTCCTTCTCACTGACTATTTATGCTAAGAATTATACTCCCTGCCATTAAAGCTCTCACCTTGTAAACTTTTCATACAACTCCTTTCTTCTTTGACTTTCCAGCTATCATTAAATAATTTGCATGGTTCTCCTTTGACCTTAAGTAACACAAATACATCTTATCCAGATCCTCCTTCAAACTTATGCTCATCAAATTTAAATATTACTGGTATATCAGTTCATCCAAATAACATTACTAGAATTTTATAACAATAGTACTTATATCCATAGGTTCAATCTTCAATTAGTAATATACCCAGTCTTAAATCAATCTTATAAAAATACTTTGCTTCTTTCATTTGATCAACAAATCATTGGTTCGAGGTAACAGATACTTGCTGTTGATAGTAAACTTTTTGAGATTCCGCTAGTCGACACATAATTTCATACTTCCATCTTTTTATTAATAATTAGTACCGGTGCACCTGATGGGGTACACTAGGTCTAATCACTCCTTCTTCTAATATTTCTTGCATTTGCTTTACTAACTCCTTCATTTTAACTGGCGTTATTCTGTGCGGGGCCTTGAACACTGGCTTCATTTCAGATGCTAAGTCAATCGCGAATTTAATTTCTCTATCTGGCGGAAATTTTGGTAATTCATCTGGAAACATACCCCGAAACTCATTAATTACTATAAAATCTTCAAATTATCTTTGCTCCTAACTTCTATTCATAATCACCAGGGTGCTTACATCTTGGTCACCGTAACCCTTTAACTTAAATCATCGCTAACAAATTCTTTACCTTCCTTTTTCCTCTAAACCTCATCATATTCTCATTTGACGTCTTCAGAATCATCTTTTCATCATGTCGGTCTATCTGGTTATCACACTTAAATAGTTAGTCCCTTTCTTAGAATAATGTCAAATTCTCCTATCTTAAATGATATCAAATCCTCACAAACTTCTTACAAGAAATCTCAATTCCATCATTGGTACTTAGTTATTTGACAATTACACATTCTTGATTTGCTAGTCTTTTTATTCATAATGTTATCAATTCAACAAGGTAATTCATCTTATCGACACAACCTGGAGAGATAAACAATCAAGTTGCTTCCATATCTTTCAATACTTTAACGCATAAGGTATTCATAATAATCATCCATGTCATCACATCCGTATTCTGAATAACATATTTTACAGATAACTCGTAAACTCTCGTTCTTGAAGACGTATTCTTTATTGGAGTAGATTCCCTGGACTCCTAGTGCATCCCTGACTGGGCTAGTGATTTGCAATTCTCACCATATGCCCTTATTTTCTTTCCATGCGTGAGAGATAGATGGAAGTTTGCCCGCTTGGTTTATAATACGTTTATTTTTGTTTGAAAAACTCTTGCAAAGAACGACAGTACGACGAAACAACTAGAAGAATTCACAATTTAGCAAAATTAGAGTTGAAAAGAAAGAAGAAGTAAGGATTTGAATATGAATGAGACAACCACATTGGAACTTAAGATGGCCAGTCTTTCGTACCATATGGCATACAGCACATGATTAGGTGGCGTCCCACCCGACTCTTCGTCATCCCGACAAAGCGTCTCACCATAACACTGTTTGTCCCAATCAGAAAGCAAAACTTAAGGGAAAATTAAATTTGAAAAAAATACAATATCCCCCTTTTTGATATCATCATAAAGAGTTTATTAAGAAAAGAAGTTCATAGATATTTAGGAATCAAAAAGGAATATACGCGGTAATATTGGAGACAAGAATGATACCATTGGTCACCATCCACATTTCACTTGTATTAATCTTTCAGGCTTGTTCAATCATATCCCAATTGTGTCATATAACAAATTTAGAAGGTACGCTGAAATGCCTTCTCAAATTAAGCATTATGGTAGATTCTTACTTATTAAGTCTTGCGTCTGCAACATCGCGCCTACACGTATAATACTTTAATAATTTGATCATAATGGCATTCTCACCAGATAACCTCGAGTGTCTTCCTTTTTAATTTAGAATAACCATGAATCATTCAACATAGTGATCCTTTTGTTAATAATATTCTCCTTTTGGAAAATTCTGGAAATCTTCCCAATCTTCTTCGGTCATGACCAGGCTTCTGTTAAATCAATGAATTCTTTGAACTCTGATAGTCCTAGTAATTGGATGAATAGATACTCTGTACGCTGATTTTGTTGTTAATTTTATCAAACAATATGTGCACCTTACTGTTAGGAATAATCAACTTCTTCATAATCGCGGGTTACTTTGTCCTCTCAATTAACAATACTAAGTCTAAAACAAGCATCCTTCCAGGTAATCCGGGTCTTTTAACAAACAAGAAACTCAAGTAGTATCTTGACAACCAAGGTTTAAAACTTATTTTATTCAAAAAGGCTTTTAGAAATTTTGTAAGGGAAAATCTTTTTTGAAAATTTCTTTTAAAAATTTTGAAAATCACAAATCTGGTTGTCCTTACTATATGAGTTGGTTGTTGTCCTTCCTACCTATAAAAAGGTACCAAATTAAAGGGACTATCACATAAAGGTCCATTCAATTCAATCTACCTTCTCTCCTTTATTGGGTCCATTTGCCTTCCTTAATCGACAAAAACTTTAGTTGTTATTGCATGTTATCTTATTCGTAGCTTCACATCAAAGCTTTCATACTGGCATTAACTTTGCATTCGTTAAGTAGAATAGGCTATCCAATGGTCAACAAGTCCGCTGATGTCACATCACATTGTTACTATAAATATATCACATCATCGTAACACTATTATTTAACTTCAAAAAGCTCCAAATCCGTAATCTTCTCTAATTCCCTTTCAAAACTTATCTAATCCATCCCACAAGCTAGTCATGGGTGGCCTAATTACTAATGGCTTCTTTTAACCTGATAATAACTATCCTCCGAAACACTTAAATCTTCTTTCTAAACTTCTTCTCACCTTTATTTATATCTCAAGTACTCACCATTTACTGTAACCCCCGAATCCATCCTTGTAGGTAGTGTTGCTTCATAGGACAAATTTTAAACTGGGGTATAGAACATGGTGTAGGGTAAACTGAAGAGATACACTCACAGTTAAAAGTACAGTAGAACATGAATAAGCATATAGAGGTTCTTGAATAGGTAGTCTCATATCAAGAGGTGGTAAAATAACGTAGAATAGTTTAAAGGGGTGCAACTATTATAATAGAAGGTAATACCATAAATACTGATGGAAGAACAAGTTGCAAATCAAATCTGAGAGAAGATGACGATTGTCGGACGGAAGACTCCGAATGATCAGATGATATAGGGAAAATAGGATCTGCCATTGCCGTTATCTGGAAATCACGTCGCAAGCTAAGAATCCCGAATCGCAACACAAACCGTGCCGGAGACCTACTATACCGTCTCACTCAAACTCATGACGTCTTATCTTTCTATTTCCTATTCCTAATCCTAACCCTCTACCTAATCCCGACAATCTAGGCTTGTTTCAAAGACTTATAACCTGCAGCTCTAATACCAACCTGTGACGCCCTCTAAACCCGGGTCAGAGGTTTGGGGTCCACAACACATACACAATATATAAACCTGTATATGAAATATTATTGGCAATGACCCTGCTTTACATAACCACGGATCGCAACAGGTTAAAGTATGAAAACAAGCCACAACCTTAACTTTTATTAAAACGTACCAAATTCCAACTAATTTAACTTAGATTTGATAATGAAATTACTCTTATAATCTTACTATCCCACTACCATAATAAGCTTCTGCTAGCCCGATCCAACTCAATCTGGAATCCTAGCTCACATATTTAATTGGGAAACCTCGCTATCAACCGTATCCTTTTTAACTATAGAATACATAAAAATATGTGCAAGAGTGAGCTAACTAGCTCAGCAAGTCGCAATAACAATAACTGAGGTTAAACAATGATCAAACAAGATGATTCAGAGGAATCAAGTTTCTTGTTAACTAATCATTAGAATTGGATATTCATTTTAAATTTTAAAACCAAGGTTAGGCTGCTGATCAGTCACGCACTAACCCCGAGCAAGGCACACAGCTCTGCTCTACGAACTGGATCCAAGGCACACATTGGCCTAATTCGACCACGAATCTGGTCTGACCACGAATCTAGTCCACATAAAGAAAACTATCCAATTTTAAAGCAGTTCAATATGATAAACAATATAACTCAATAAAACAAGATCATAATTAACAACAATAAAACATTTGTATAAGAGCATGGTGAAAATTCATAGGTACCACGAGGGTATGTCAAAGTATATAAAAGAAATGTCCTTCAGCCTATAGGAGAATCGGGTATTAGAGGAAGAATGATTTTATAAGGTTTAGTTCTTTGATGTCACAAGGTATGGTTGAGTATAAAAATTTATGTATGTTCAAATAATTCTGTTCCAGTGTTTGGTATATGATGGGTATATATTTGTGGAGTAGTATCGTATTGCTGTGGTTTAGTATCTGGAAAACCAAAAAGAAATGGTTTACAAAGAATAAGGCTTACGGCTCAAAGATCAAATGATGTGGCTCAGGTTCAAGGCTGAAGGATTCAAAGTACTTACAATATAAAACAGAGCTATTTTGAATACTTAACAATATGGCACGAGAGAATTTAGAAATATCTGCATTATTTTTTGAAAAAAGGTTTAGAAGTACTTGCCTTACAGGGATTTACAACTATTACTGATCAACTCTGAGCCGACTCTTCCGCTCAGGCTTTAACGTCCAACCACTAGATCACATTGGATTCGACTTCGACACTCAGGTTTTTCTGTTAAAACTCTACTGAGATCGTCGACTTACCACTAGGTTATCTTTAGTCCAACGTCCACTTTTGGTTTCCCGACTAGAACCTACAGGGTCGAAATACTATATGTTAAACTTCCAATTATGCTTGACATATCCTCATTAAAAATCTACCCGTATGTTAACAAAACCCGACCCGTAACACATACATTATTATACTACAGTTATTAGTTAGGGTTCACGTATTCAAAACTCAGCTTGATATTCACTTTCAGAAAATACATATACTCATTGTTTCAGAAAACGGGTTGTTAGCTTTAATTTATAAAATATATTCCTACGACACGGAGGTACATTTCACAAAATAGGGTTATTAACCATATGGCACAATATGCAGGTAGGCTCGTGCTACATTTATTTATAAGTACATAACTATATACACTCGACTGATATACCGCAATTTTACAGGATACGCTTCCGAAATTTGGATAGCGTTTCCTTTGTTTATCGGACTACCCGTCGAATAAAATCGACGTCAAATCCATAACAACAATCTGATTAAAACACAACAACCCATCACACTTGCAAATCCCAATCACCGATACAATTTTAGTTATTAATTATTATTATTCGTAGGAATCAGAAATGATTCATCACCGTCCACCGGTCGGCTCACCGAAGCTCTTCGCCGACGGTGATAAAATTCGCGGGTTTCCAAATACATCGGACATCCTTCGCAAATTTCATCGATTAAATTCTATAATTCTGCACAACAATCCTTTTTATTTCCCGATTTTTTAATCAAATGATCTGCAAAATTAAAAGTTCAGTTAATAAATAAACGAACAATCAATTAACACAGCATGACACACGCGTATCACGCGCCAACAAGCACAGACAGCACACAGTCCAAGATAAACGAAGAACAAGCAAGTGAAGCAAAGGTAATTACCGGGAAAAAGAAAAAATAGGGCGACAACACCAACACGACAAAACAACTGGTAGCAATAGGGGATGGGGTATGTGGTTTCCAACTTTCTGTTGTGCAAACACGTGTCCTAATACCACAAAATCTGATTTCCAGTCTCAGTTATACCTTTTATTGAGCAAAACTGCGGGTGGAAACGAGTCGAGAAAGTTCCAATTAAATATCAAAATTCTCGAAATAATTAAAAGATAATAAAATAGAAATTTCACAACTTTTTTAAAGCATTTTTGAAATACAACTCGTACCCGTATTTCATAATTAACGAACCGAGCTGCACTAGAAACAATTTCAAAAAATCACGATAATAGTCTTAAAATGTTACAAATATCCCAAAGTTTATGAAAACATAAATTTTGAAATTTTAAAACTGTTTTTGAAATGCAATTTATACCCGCTTTTATCAATTAAACGAAACAACGCGCGGGTGAAATTGATCCCAAAAATTTCCAAAATAATTTTAAAATTCCCAGAATATTATAAACTTAGTAAAATATGAATTTTGTGATTTTTGAAGAATTCTGGAATTAAATATGGATTTTACAAATAAATACAATCAGAAAATCATTTAAAGAAAAATAATTAATAAAATATTGATTTTTAAATTTTATAAAATCCCAAAAATAATTATTATAATTAGAAAACCTTGAAAACAATTTTTAAGACATTTCAAATATTTATAAACATAAATTTGCATTACATTCACTTTTAAAAGTGAAAACAATTCAATACAATTTCATAATTAATTACGCGAACAACCCGATACAACATAAATTACACATAGATAATAATAAAACAACACCAAGCTGACAGAAGCTATACACATATTTTATTTATTTAATACTTTCACAATTACATATTTAAATAATTCAGAAATACACGAGTCGTTATACCATTGGTAAAACTAATGCCATTGTTACCATATGACATATGTGTAACAACCTCCATTTATGTGTAGGTTTTGTAGTTGTGACAGTAGGGTATGTATATAGGTGTTTTAGGGTTTGTATATAGGGTTTATGTTTTGAAGGAAATAAAATTGAGTTGCTGCATAGCTCTAGAAATTTATATTTTTGAATTAATTAATTTTATCTAATGATTACAAATGATGTAGAATGTTCTTTATATAGATCATACAAAACATTCTAGAGAATATTTAGGGAGTTGATACATAGAATCTGTGAATGAACTTGATTACAAGATGCATGCATATATAATAAATAGATACTATGAATGTGAGACTGTACATGCAAGTGCATGAATTCCAACAGTCCCCCTTAATGCACTTATTTGACAACTCCGATGCGTTCACGTAAGTAGCAGAATTTTTCTTTGGGAAGAGCCTTAGTAAAAATGTCAGCAAGCTGTTCCTGAGTCTTGCAATATTGTAGCTTGAGCTCTCCTTCTTCAACTATATCCCTGATAAAATGATATTTAATGGCAATGTGTTTAGTCCTCTCATGAGACACTGGATTTTTAGTTATAGACATAGCTGACTTATTGTCACAGAAAAGAATAGTAGCTTCCTTTTGTTTTTCTCCAATATCTTCCAGAATCCTCCTCATCTATATTGCTTGTGATGTCGCTTTTACAGCTACTACATATTCAGCTTCTGCTGATGATTGTGCAATAACTTTTTGTTTTTTGACATCAATGAACAAATGTTTGTTCCAAGTAAAAATGCATATCCAGATGTACTCTTCATGTCATCTATGCTTCCAACCTAATCACTATCTGAGTAAGCAATAAGATTTAGGTTTTCTCCAGCTTTTTATAGGATCCCATAGTCAAGTGTTCCCTGCAAGTATCTCAAAATTCTTTTTTCTGTTCCAAAATGTGCCTGACTAGGGTTTTGCATGAATCTTAATAGTAAAGTTGCTGCAAACATTATGTCAGGCCTTATTGCTATAAGATACAACAAGCTACCCACCAAACTTCTGTAATGAGAACAATCTACCTTTGATGTTCCATCATCTTTGCATAATTTTTCACTAACAACCAAAGGTGTAGAAACTGGATTGCAATTTGGCATATTAAATTTGTCAAGAATACTTTTTGCATACCTCTTTTGTGAAATAAAAATTCCGTCAGCTCCTTGTGATACTTCAATGCCCAAGAAATCACTCATCTCATAAGACTTCATCATGTGTTCTTTAAAATTTTCCATCATTTCTTTATCATTTCCTGTAAAAATGAAATCATCAACATAGAGACAAACAATGAGGATCTTGCTTCCTTCTTTTTTCACATAGAGAGTTGCTTCATTCTTGCTTCTTTGAAATCCATTTTTCAGAAAATATGTGTCAATCTCTTTGTACCAGGTACGAGGTGATTGTTTAAGGTCGTACAGGGCCTTTATGAGTTTTTACACTTTGTTTTCTCCCCCTTCCACCAAGAAGCCTTTTGGTTGCTCAACATAAATTTCTTCATCTAGCTTTTCATTTAAGAATGTTGACTTAACATCAAGCTGAAAAATTTTCCACTTCTTTTGAGCAACGAGTGCGATCAAGGTTCTTATAGTCTCAAGTCTTGCTATTGGGGAGAATGTTTCTAAAAAATCAACAGCAGGCTTTTGAGTAAAGCCTTTAGCAACAAGTCTCGCCTTATGCCTTTGAATTTCTCCATCTTGATTTAATTTGGTCTTGTAGATCCACTTTAACCCGATAATTTCTCTACCTTCCGGATTGTCTACAAGCTCCCAAGTTTTGTTTTTCTCAATCATGTGTAGTTCTTCTTCCATTACATGCTGCCATACTTCATGTTTCTCTACTTCTTCAAAAATTTCTGGTTCACTAACCACAAAATTACAAGATTGATATATGTCACTCATTCTTCTGAATTTTCTTGGTAGAGTTTCATTATCATCCTCTGATCCAGATGTGTGAGTGTGTTGATCTTGTTCTTCTGTTTGTACAGGTTCTTCATTTTCTTCTAGAAACCTTGGTTGATTGACATGTTCCACTTATTTTGCTTTCCAATCCCAGACTGCATTTTCATAAAAAAGAACATCTCTACTAACAACCAGTTTGTTAGTTTCAACATTATACAACCTATAAACTTTAGTCTCCAGAGTATAGCCAGTAAAAATACACTTGATACTTTTTTCATCTAGTTTTGTACGTTTCTCAGCAGGTATATGTACATAACCAATGCAACCAAATATTTTGAAATAACTTACCAATAGGTTTTTCTCCACTCCGTGCTTCCATAGGTGTTATGTTTTTTATAGCTTTTGTGGGACACCTATTGAGTATGTACACTGCTGTGTTTGTAGCTTCTGCCCAGAACATCTTTGGCAGTCCTTTTTCATTCATCGTAGACCTGGCCATATCAATAATTGTTCTATTATTGCGTTCTGCAACTCCATTCTGCTGTGGACTATACCCTGCTGTGAGCTGCTTCCAAATGCCTTCATTTTTACAATAATCTTCAAATTCTTTAGAGGTGTATTCACCTCCTCTATCACTCCGTATGCATTTGATGTCACAGCCGCTTTGTTTTTCTACAAGGGCCCTGAATATTTTGAAAGTATTAAACGCTACTGATTTCTCCTTTAGAAAATAAATCCATGTCATTCTTGTAAAATCATCAATGAAAATTATAAAATACCTTTGTTGTCCCAAAGATTATGTTTTCATTGGACCACAAATGTCGGTATGTATAAGCTCCAAGCGTTCTTTTTCTCCCCATGATTTTCCTTTTGGATATGGCAGTTTGTGATGTTTTCCCATAATACAGCTTTCACATGGGTTCTTCTCACTTTGTAATTCTGGTAGACCAGTCACCATATTTCTTTCTGAGAGAAGTTTTAACCCCTGAAAATTTAGATGACAATATCTTATATGCCAGAGCCATGATTGGTCTTGAACTTCCGTCTTTAGAGCATTGCATTCAAAAACTAGTGGAAAGTTTTTCCATCTTTACTTTTGTAATGGCCTGATTCTTATTCTTTTTCTCAAAGATCTCGCATAAATTATCTTCAAATACCAGAGAATAATCATGTTCCAGAAGTTGTCCAACACTCAATAAATTTTCTTTTAAATCTGGAATTAGAAGAACATCTCATATATATTTGACTCCAGTTTTTGTGTTGATAGCAATTATTCCTTTGCCTTTTGCTTTTGCAACAGCTCAATTACCCATCTTCACCTTTGGATTTATTGCTGTATCAATATGCACAAAGATATTTTCATCTTCACACATATGATTACTGCAACCGTTGTCAATATACCAGGCTTTATTGTCTCCATGAAGGTTGTAATGATAAGCATAATATATTTGTTCTCCTTTGTTTTCCTCCTGTTCTTCTGTAAAATTTGCCTTCTCATAATTTTTAAATCTGTAGTCTCTTTCAATATGACTAAATCTTCTACAATAATTATATTGAGGCTTACCCTTGAACCAACATTTTGATGTTATATGACTGGTTCTTTTGTAGATGTTGTAAAAATATTTAGGTTTATAACTTGTACCTCTTTCATTCTGATAATTTTTATAATTGCTGTTATTGTTCTCTCTCCTGTTTCTCCAGTCTGGTTTCTTTTGTTCCTGGTTGTAAACACCCTTCTTTGCAGATTGTTGTGGCTTCACCTTTGCCTTGGACAAAAAAACACTTTCTGATTGCTCTGCCTATTTAAGCCTTCTTTTTTCATGTGCTTGAAGAGAGCCCATCAATTCTTTCACAGACAACTTGTTGAGATCTTTTGTTTCTTCAATAACAGCAACAATATATTCATATTTATCTGTTAAACTGATCAAATATTTCTCCACAACATGTTGATCAGAAATATCATCACCATAGGTTTTCATTTGATTCACAATCTCCATTACACGAGCATGATAACTTTGTATATTTTCAGGATCCTTCATTTTTAAATTCTGAAAATTGTTTTTAAGAGATTGGAGATTGATACTTCTTACCTTTTCATCTCCATGGAATTCACCTTCAAGAATTTCCCAAGCTTCTTTTGCTGTCAAAGCTCTTGAAATCCTTGTAAAGATTGGTTTTGTGACTCCCATTTGAAGCTTGCTCAATGCTCTTGCATCTTGATGCCGAGATGTTTCAATTTTCTTAAGATCTACTTTAGACAAATTAGTTTCATCATTAGGTTCTGTAAACCCTTTCTCCACAATATTCCATAAGCCTTCAGCCCTGAGAATAGTTCTTATTTTGATCTTCCAGTAGTCATAATCTTCACCATCAAAGACATGAGTTAGAGATGATTGAGAGTCTGAATTTGATGCCATGTGATCAATCCCAGATTAGAATCAAAACACTGCTCTGATGCCAATTCGTAGGTTTTGTAGTTGTGATAGTAGGGTATGTATATATGTGTTTTAGGGTTTATGTATAGGGTTTATGTTTTGAAGGAAATAAAATTGAGTTGCTGCTGTAGAGCTCTAGAAATTTATATTTTTGAATTGATTAATTTTATGTGATGATTACAAATGATGTAGAATGCTCTTTATATAGATCCTAGAGAACATTCTAGAGAATATTTAGAGAGTTGATACATAGAATCTGTGAATGAACTTGATTACAAGATGCATGCATATATAATAAATAGATACTATGAATGTGAGACTGTACATGCAAGTGCATGAATTCCAACATTGTGGTCGTGCTGCAGAAACACTATCATGAGTTTTAAGGAAAAGTTGAGCAGCCTCAGGAGACGAGACAACTATAGCTAACACTGAACCCATGCGTAAAGACATTATAGGACCATACTTCTTGGACAACTCATGGAAGGTGCGGTGGGGAAGGCTGCCCAAACTTAAAAGGATACCAATAATCGGTAATCCTCTCGGGCCTGGTGGTAGTAGCTTACGCTGCCTGGTGTCGAGTATCCACCAGAATGCAGCTCCAAGGACCAGGAACTGAAATGAAAAAGCCCAGGAAAGTGTCATCGTTGGTTAATTATTTGGAAAAGGATATTATGGTTTTTAAAGATTGAAAGTAACTCAAGTGTAGTAATGTAGTTGCTTGTATGTTGTGTGCTGTTTAAAAATGGTAGGAGTTTGGTTTTATAGCTAAATAAACTGAGCAGCGAAAAATGAACCCACCTAAACCACAAGCAGTATTTCAACTGATTTTGTACCACATGCCTAAAAAAATTAAATATAAAATAAAAATCCATGTATATGAAAGCTTCTGCTGGTTTCTTTTCCATTTTTATAAAAATGTTCCCTTCTTGTTTTTTTCTGGTAATATTTGTTTCAAGAAAACCCACATGCATGTACATGTACATCATATCTATTCAATTATTTCGGTCCTTAGTAATACATTTTTTAAATGCTTAAAGAGTGCAAGGAGTTCATAAATCTACTTTTTCTATGCCGATTCCACCTGATGGTCCTAAATATGAGCCATATTTATGTGAGGAACAATACTCTTTATTGATACTTATTTTTCCAACCCCCTCTAAGTAGGGCAATTAGTCTCTATTTATAGGGAGCCTTTAATGGGCTTTTCTCTTTACAATTGGGCCTCTATTGGGCTTTTTATTACAAGCTTATATACTAAAACTCCTATCTATAGTTCTCCCTCTTTCTTCTTTATTCTCGGGCCCAACATTTATCTCGCGCGAACATAGTTGAAATATCTTTAGATTTGTTGTTCCGATTCTTAATTACACCTGCACAAACAAAAATAAATAGTAATAATGAAAGAATGGTGTTATTTAAAAATTTAATTGATTCTTGTTGTTATTTTTATTTACACATATTTTATATTATTAATTATTATTATTATTATTCTTTAGGGGGCGAGATAGAGTATAAATAAAAAATCAGCAGTTTATACTAATTTCAATATGGGGAAGTTACTAAAGTAAAGCTACAGTATTTGAAGAGTTTCAGTTTATCTTCATTATCTCCTCAGCACCTGTAAGTCTTCTTTTTTTACCTATTTCTGTTCTCAGTTTAATCACAAGTCTTCATCTTTTAGATTATTAATTCCGTTTAGATTCTAAAGTCTTGATCATTCGGTTTTTCCATTGTTAGATAATCCGGCCAGTTCTTGATTTAACTTCCATGGCCGACCTAGGTTCCTCCTCTAAAACAAATCCTTTTCGAAATCCTAAAAATCGTCCCTTAGAAGAGGGCGATGAGGAATCGGCTATAAACTTAGATAATTTAGAGATTCCAAATTTGAATTCTTGCAAATTATTTGATTTCATGAACGAGGAAGAACTTTTTTCTGGTGTTGAGATAGCCCCTAAGGTTTCCCCACCTTTAAGTCCCCGTACTCTAGCTTATAGGGAGAGAGTTCTTGAAGAGAGTCGAGAATTGGGGATTCTTGAATTCCCTCACGGATGTAGTCTTGACTACATTAGCCACTTTTCTAATCACAAATTAAATATGACTAAGTTAGGTTCTTGGGTTGACTTAAAAAACAGGAATAGGTTGCGAATTCCAACCGCCGACGATAGAATGTGGGTGATGCTGGAATATGGGATGCACGGTGTGCCCTGATTATGTTTGAGTATGGTCTTAGGCTTCCGATGCATCCCTTCCACTTAGCCATGTACGAGGCTATAGGCTGCGGTATAGCACAATTATCATCCAACTCCGTTGCCCAGATTAGCGGCTTTATAGCCCTATGCAACGAGCGAGATCAGATCACTTCTGTAAAGTTGTTCTTTTCTATATGCTCTATTAGATATCACAATGGACAAGTGTATTTTGATACTCAAAGTAAGCATCCTAAGATCATCAGTGTTAAGTCTTCTAACTCCGGTTATCACCCTAAGTGGGTGTATATAGGTGGGAAAGATTTGGAGTTTGTTAGACCTTGTCAGAAAGTTACCCAATCGACCCTCGAGTATCTAAACAACTTTGACAAGTATGATACAACATACCTCGACGGTTTTCAGGGGTCGAGGCCCGTTTATATGCACAATGATTTGAAAGACTGTAAAATTTTAGAGGATCATCATCGTGAGGAGTTATTAGTTATAACTTTGAGGAAAAATTGTTATATTTCTTATTTCTTTCCTTCTTTCAATCCTTATTTTTAATAGTTCATCTCCCCTAACAATTAATTCTTTATTTCAGTTGTAGGCGCTTCCTTTAAATGGTTGTTAGAGAGTGGATTTTCGGTTGAGATGGATAAAGCCATGATGATGCTGGTGAAGAAGTCGAGGGCCGGTGCCATTGATATGCCGAGGGTTGAAGATAATGTTTCTTCGAGGACTATCTCCATTGAGCTTTTAGACAATCGTGGGAACAAAGTTGTTGGAGGTTCCAAGCGTGTTGCTTGCGAAGGGACTGGAAATCCTTCCCGGAAGAGATTGAGGAGCGGAGCTGTTGAGACCTATGACGTTGCTGGAAAGAAGATTTGTGAAGATATCGTGGGAAATATTGTAAAAAAAACTATAACACTAATTGGAAACCGAGGGATTATGCTCCCCACGGTCGACGCTGAGGCGTGTAAAGAGGTCATTCAAATCGAGATCCGACCCTCCGAGAGGTGGACTGACGGTTCATCGGTTCCTCTTCGGGCTTTCCAAGTTTTCAATCTTCCCCAAGTTTCTAGTGCTTACGCTAAGAGGTCCCGGAATGAACTTGTTGATCGATGCCTAGGGAGAGCTGGAAGGGTATGTATGTTATTTTCATTATCATCTTTATTATGTATTTACTTGACTTGCTTGTAGATCTGTACTTAAAAATTCTCCTTTTTCCTTATAGTTGGCTTAAATATCTTCCCTGATTTTTGTTTATATTTTGGCATTATTTGTCCGACATCATGCATATTCTTGAAGAGTATAGAACAGATGAGAGTAAGAGCTCTCCTTCGAAGGTCGAGGAGGAGCGAGACTTACTGAAAGGTGAAAAGAAGAAACTGGAGAATGACTTGATTGAAGCTAAGGGCCGTATCGTCGAGCTTTCGAAGGCGAGTTCTGGTTACCGGACCAAGGTATGTTGTTATTTGAGTTGCCTTTCAACAATTAACATATACTTTTTAGACTATCTTCCCTTATGCTTTAACATATACTTTTAAGTATATATATATATATATTATAGATGCATATCTTGCTTTGTTAAATGCAGATAAGTGAACTAGAGCTATCAAATGACTGTCTTAAGAAGGAATTAGAAGATGCGGGGTCTCGAGTGAAGAAAGTGGATGTCTCGCTGGTCGAATAGACCAAGAGGCGCGAGGCTCTAGAGGCTGAAGTTACTGCCCTTCGTGAAAAGAATGAGTCTTTGGAAACAGAAAACTTGAACTTGAAATTGGAAATAGAGAAGGGGGTTGAGGAGATAGCTAGGGCCCTAGGTGATGGATATGGGCGTTGTGTTAAAAGGATGGAGGCTACTGGCTTCGACGTGTCTGGTCATTGCTTTACGGAATACCTCCAAGATTATGCTGAGGAGCATAAAGAAGACGAAGCTGCTGGCGCACCTGTCGACCCTTGAAGGCGAGGGATGCCTCGTTAACGATGTAACATCTGGATATTGATTTTATTTGATTGAACATCTTGTGATCGTACTTTTGTGGAAATACTCAGGTCTTCGTTTCTAAATATGATGGCTTTCTATCTTACTGCTGCGAGTGTGTTCTGATTTTGTTACGACTTCTTAATTACTGTCCACGGCTTAACTTCCCCGCCTAATTTTTTTGGTGTATAAATGTCATAACTTTGTTTTTGTATCTTGAAAAACCTTTTTCAGTTTTTATATGACCTTTGTTGCTCGTCTTTGATTTGGCATTTGAATTTCATAACTTGGTGTATGCATTTCGTTGTTTTTCACAATATGTATCGAATTTTTGATATTTTGTAGAATTAGCTGGTTATGTAATAATATCGTTACTAATCCAATCTTTGTGTACAAAATGGGAGATTTGGGTTTACTATCCACTTTTTCTTTCCTTTTTAGGCAAATGTGCTTCTTTTCCTTCTTTTTATTACCATTATGTTCTTTGGTGACATAGAATGTTTTAATTTGCTGGTCCTTGTTATTTTCAGACTTAGAATTTACTCATTAAGCAAC
Organism: Apium graveolens; assembly: GCF_009905375.1. Taxonomy (NCBI): domain Eukaryota; kingdom Viridiplantae; phylum Streptophyta; class Magnoliopsida; order Apiales; family Apiaceae; genus Apium; species Apium graveolens. Next base: position 86,631,624 of record NC_133650.1, on the reverse strand, counting down.
ATTTTTCAATGATAAATAGCAAATGGAAGATTTTTGTTTTAACGGGGATCTCATATCAATCCCTTTTTGTTAAAACTAATTTTTATAGTCTAAAATGACTTTCTTGTTTACGTTCCCTCAACTTAAATAACTTAGCTACTGAAAATATTTCTTCAAATGGATGGCATTCCAAGCATTCTTGATTGGTATTCCCTCAAGTGCCAACATATGATAGGTTCCTGGCACAACGACCCCCGTTACTTGTTAAGGTCCTTCCCATTGGGCCTTAAACTTTCCTGTGATGGTGGGCTGTGAAGCTGCCGACTCTCGAAGAACTAGATCCCTAACCAGAAACTGCTTAACCTTTACTTTTTTTGTTAAAATAAGTTGTTGTGCGCGCTTGCTGTTGAAGGACTCTCATTTCTGCCTCGTCCCTGATTTCTTCCATAAGAACATTGGGGTCGTTCTATAGGACTATAGAACATTTGGTAACTCGTCGACCCATGGCCTTGGAAGTTCATCAACCCTTTTCTTGAGACCCTATAAAATTATCAAGTTAGACACTTCAACTTGCCCATTATCCTGGGGATATGCCATCGAGGATTTGACGTGCATGATCTTAAGTTCTGAAAGTGTTTCGGCAAATTTTTCTCCTGCAAATTGGGTTCCATTGTCAGTGACCACGATTCTGGGTACCCCAAACCTGAATACAATGTACTCCATCAGAAATTCAATCATTTCCTTCTCTCGAATCTTAGCCAGGGGTCGGGCTTCTATCCAATTTGTTTCGTAGTCCACAGCCACGATGATGTGTTGAACTTGATTTTTGGATTTTGGGAAGGGACCCACGATGTCTATACCCCATTGATAGAAAGGGCAAGGGTTGACGACCGAGATCATTTCCACCGAGGGCTGATGGGATACCGCTCCATATACTTGACATAACTTACATTTTGGCACAAAATCTTCGCAGTCTCTTCGTCTCACTATTTTAAGAGCTAAGTTCTTTCCACCCAAATGGTCTCCGCAAATTCCTGTATGGACTTCCACAATCGAGGTGTGGGACTCTTCTGGTCCCAAGCATCGAAGTAGTGGCTCCACTAGACCCTGTCGATATAATTTGTTTTCTAGCACACAATAGTTCTTTGCCTTGTACGATATGGCTCTAGCCTCACCCTTGTCTTGTGGAAACTTATTCAGTAATATGTACTCCAAAATCGGTTGACGCCAATCTACAACGGAGGAGATCTCATTAACTTTCAATATGTCGGGGTGCGGAGTATCCATATCAATAGAAGGAATACTTCGCTACTCGACGTAAATTGCCTCTGATGTTGTTACGAAGGACAATGCTAATTTAGACAAGGCGTCAGCCAATTGATTATCCTCGCTGCAAATGTTCTTCATTGTCTATGATGAAATTTTCTCCATCAGGGACCTGGCCAAATTTAAATAAGTCGACATTCGAGCATCATGTGCCTTGAATTCACCTTGTAACTGTTTGGCAACAAGTTGAGAATCGCCAAATATTTCTAAAACTTTCACTTCCAACTCGATCGCTAGGCGTAGCCCTGCTAACAAAGCTTCGCACTCAGCAACAATTTTTGTTATCGGAAATGAGAACTTCAAATTTTGTTGTATTTTGAAGCCTTTTGGACTGATTAAAATTACGCTTGCGCCCCCTGATGAAGATGTTGAGGATCCATCCACATAAAGATTCCAAGCCTTTTGTGGGTATGATGTTTCCTTAATTGTAGGATTGTCAAATTTAAATTCGACAACAAAGTCTGATAGAATTTGGGACTTCATTGCACTCCGGCGTTGATATTCGATGTGAAATTGGCTGAGTTCAACCGTCCAAGCGGCGAGACGCCCTGTCATATCCGGTTTGTGTAAGATGCGCTTCAAGGGTTGATCAGTCATAACTTTAATAAGATGGCCTTGGAAATAGTTACGGAGCTTCCTGCTTGCTACAATGAGGGCATAAACTAATTTCTCCACATGTGGGTAATGAGTTTCTGCATCTTTCAGTATATGGCTGACATAGTAAATTGGGGCTTCGCGTCCCTCAACATATTTAACCAAAACGGAGGCAACCAACCCATCAGAGGCTGATATGTATACTTTAAAGCTTCATGAGGCAGTGATCTTGCTAAAATCGGTGGGCTTGTTAAGAAAGTTTTCAGCGCTTCGAAGCTTTCTTTACATTGATCATCCCATATTAACTTCTTGCTTTTTAAAGCCTCTTTGATAATCTTGAAAAAAAGACTGCATTTTTTAGAGGCATGTGGTATGAACCTCCGAAGGGCCGCTATATATCCGGTGAGATGCTGAACCTCTTTGATGTTCGAAGGGTCTTTCATTTCAGAATTGGCTTTTATTTGCAAGGGGTCTTCCTCGATACCCCGTTGAGCGAAAAGAAATCCTAAAATTTTTCCAGATGTTAGGCCAAAAGAACACTTTAACGGATTCAATCACATGTTATTGCGATGAACGTTTTCAAAGGTTTCTCGAAGGTCGATGACATGACAGCTGGAAGATTTTGACTTTGTAATCATATCGTCGACATAAACTTCGAGGTTTCGACCCAACTGACTTTTAAATATTTCATCCATCATGCGCTGAAATGTTGCCCCGACATTGATTAAACCAAAAGGCATGTTCCGATATGTGAAGACACCTCGATAAGTGATAAACGCCGTTTGTTCCCAATCTTGATCATCCATCCTAATTTGGTTGTATCCTGACAACGCGTCCATGAAAGACAGCAGTTCATGACCAGCCGTTGCATCGATGAGTTGATCTATATGTTGGGTTTCGAGTACATAAACGCAATGGAAATAGTAATTAAAAATATAAAAAAGCAGAATTTTTGAAACCCACCATAGGATCCATGCAAAAAATAGATATTTAATCCGTAGATCAGATTGTTTATCTTAAGAAGCTTTACAAATTGGTTGACTAATGGAGATCCAAAGCGCATCCCACTCTCGCGATCTACGCTCCATCGGTATCCACACGAATGCTTCAACTCAAGGATTGGATGTGTACTAGCACAAACTCGTTTCTTCTTGCTCTCTCCATCTTCTCTCTTGGTGGCTAGGGCTTTAGTAAAAGTCTTGCTTACAAAATCAGTCACACAAGAGATATTATATAGAGAGTAGAAAAATGAATTAGAACACTGAACTAATTATGAGTTATTATTAGTTCGAAAGTCCTATTTTTATTATAATTAAGTCTCACTTAATTATTTAACAAATAAATTTCATAATTTATATTAGTAAATTCGAATATCAATATTTATCTAATTAATTAAGTCATTCTTAATTAATATTATAAATAATTCGAATTACTTTAATATAATTTAAATCCAATTTAAATTAAATAATCCTTCAAGCATTTTTAGTTTGTGACCCTATAGGTTATTATTATGTTGGTAACGAATTTTAAATCTAATTTAAAATCGTAAACAATGAGCGGCATCTAGTAATACATCATTGTTACCCAAGTAATAATAATTGAATCGGTGATCGATTAAACCATTTGTGAATAATGTACAATGTTATATAATCCCTTTAACCATATATTATAGATTAAACTAGAGGCATGTAATGTGTCATCCTCATCATAGTTTAATCCAAGTTTCCTTGATCAATGAGTAGACTATCATAACAAATCAACATTTGAGTGTGGCCACACATTTCATAGTCTAGCTCACACAAGAGGACAATAATATCACTCCTAAAATAGGAGGGTTAAATCTCATCTAGATCATTCATATTTATCATACGATTTATAATATACCCAATGTCCACTTTTATCATTACCCGGTCAAGGATAACTTTTAATGGAATCAATGTATATTAATTCTTGTATAGAAATATATTGACTTCAGGTCTAAGGACCATTACATCATTATAAGTGCGAGAATTACTTATGACACAACAGACATGTAGAATCTCACATTAGGTCTGTCCAGCACCATGTACATGTACATCTTCCTATGTTTTTGACTTTAGTATCACTATACCTATGATCAATGAGATATGATCATCAGGCAACAAACATACCAGTCTTAATGCATTATTATTGTCCCCAATAATAATACTCGACTAGGGACCTTTAGGAACATTGATACTATTCCCATAATCTCATTTCTAAGTCACGTACTTAGAGATATAGAATTGCATATCATATTCCAAGGACATTTATTAATCTAATATTTATATCGCAGTAAATTAAGAATTAATATATTATAAAGAGAATAATCGATAGAACATAAACATTAATAATCCTAATATCTTAAAATAAAACATCATAGTGTTGTCTCTTGGGCACATACACTAACAATATCCCAGTTGCACTAGAGCCAATCACCCATGTATCTAATACTCATGGAACTAGTATGACTATCGTACTTCTGCTTCGACAAAGCCTTAGTCAGTGGGTCTGCAACACTATCATTACTATGCACTTTACATTTATATCTCCTTGATCATTAATCTCATTAATAAGGTGATATTTGTCACACCCCCAACAAAATAAATATAACTATTACAATATTTAGAAGAAAGTAAACATAACCGAATCCATGATCTTACAATTTAGGGTTTGGAACAGCCCAACACTACCATCTATTACAACTGATTTTAATATCGAGTCCTCACACAAAACTATCTCTTATTCTACCTGAGCTCGGACATACGCATCAGCGTCACAGGTCTTACGTGCTGTCTGCCTGGATCTAACCATAGCTGCTAGCTGTAATATCAGGGTAAAGCAAGGAGTGAGCCAAATGCTCAACAAGTGCTAAACAATACGATACAAAATATAAATTGAGATATATATTAAAGAATGACAATGTGAAGATATAATTGATAGTAATCAGAGATGAAATTTTTGGGTGATGGCATCATTTTCTTGTATCAAAACATTTTCAAAATCATATCTTAATCAAAATCATTTTATGACGCTACGGATTACAGCCGGTGATCAGCCGCGAAGTAATCCCGAACCTCGCTGGGTTCTAAAACATTAATGGGATCCCTAGGCAACTTTTAAGCCTACACTATAAGTGTGGAAAAGACTCGCGTCTCAGTCCAGATCCACTATTCAAATAAAACATTTATCCCCCTTTGGGACTGAAAATCCACATTTTAATCATTTCAAAAACTGATACCGATTTATAACAAAATCTCTTAAGTAGTAAACATTTTTATCAAGGGAATATAGATCAACTTGAAACACTGGAAATATGTCACAAAATCTCAAGGCCATGATTCACTAGACTTTACTCTATTAGGGTAACTGAAAGGTTTCCATATACAAGAACTTGGACAAGGAAATTTGGCAAGGCTATTGGATATTATGAAAGAGTAATGCCAAACTAGACTTAAAGCAATGGTTTTCGATAAGGTACAAGTGCTAGAACATCAAGAAGATAAGCTTCATGAATACTAAGGGTGTTAAGGTATGAAGAAATGATCTTTAGCTCAAGGTATATCAGGATTGTCAAACTTTAGGGTAAGAAAGAGGGGTATCAATCAATTATGGACAACTTTGATGAATATCTGGCTTTTAGGTATCAAGGTAAAGTTTCTATAGGGGTTCAAGCATCAGGGTGAGATATCAATACTTTAGGAATCATTAGCATGTTAATCAAGAGGATCAATCAAGTATTATAACAACTCTTTATTTTATCATGGCATTCGAATTACTTTAATATACTAACGTGATAAGACCTTTAATCTACTTACAATACGTACTTGAGGGTTCATGGCATTTCTATATAATTCAAAGATAGACTTAAGAATCGCTTGGTTCAAGTATAACCAAATGACTCAGGATAATCGCATCAATATATATGAACTAATTGTTACACATTTGCAGTGAGTACAAAAGACAGGTTGAATCACTTGCCTTGAGAAAGGCTGGTCCGGTCTGGCTGGTAGGAGCAACTGGAAGCTTCACTCAACCTTTATGGCAATTTACCCTCATCTCGAGATCCTACATAAAATAATAATAATAATAATCCTCATTATAATATATTCTCACTAACTTAACCTATTTACAACACAAATGGCATTTGGGCCTATATGCACGTAATTTATATTCACCTTATAAATATATTGTACACATAGCCACATATACTCTCATATCATATTTTAATACCAAATAATATCACACACACCAAAATGCAACACTAGGCTTGGATGATCTTGATCCCCAACTTAAGTCACTTGGTCGCTAAGCTAGACAAAGTTTCCAAATTTTGGATTTCTTACTCAGTGTGCCTTTACTTAACTATCCAAAACCTATTGACCCTCACTGGGCCTTTTACTCTACCGGCTTTATACTATCTTGCAACCATAGTGGTCAACCTAGATCTCACTCCTAAGTGTTCTAAAACTATGTGATAAGTGAAAGTGCTCATTGGAGTAAATTTCAGAATGACATATATGGTTTCTTGAGTGCATTAGACACTCTTAAACTACAAGTTTAACTCCAAAGCTTTTACACTAGACTCTTCTGACCATAAGGCATCTCCCAAACTGGATGTGGCTCAAAGGCCTAGCTTGGGCCTCCTTGGGCCTAAGCTTAAAGTCCATGGTTCCCCTATTTTTCTGGGCAGAAAATGCCCTGACTTGAATTAACTTGTGACACATGGTTCTAACTCAAATTATATGAACTATGGTTGGAAAAAATCCTCTGACACTCCCTCTAACTAAGGCCCAACAGGGCCTAATGAGGGCCTACCCATGACATGGTCAAAACTTCGTATTTCTAAGTTGCAACAAAACTGTCCCCTGCTGGACAGATTTTGTGATTTCACTTGTGCACCTAACCAAACGACTTATAAACCTTCAACAAATACCTAAAACCTTTTATATATTCCTAATGCTAGCTTCTGGTGGCTTGGGCCTCAAAGTGCACAACAAATTCTCATTCGAAACTTCCCCATAAACTAGTGCACCAAATCTGGAAAAATGCAAACACTAACTAATCCCTTTCCACCTTAACTCCCACTTAATAACCAAGCATCCAACTCTTTCCAAAGCAAACCTAGTGTCTTAATGTCCTAAAATAGTGCCTCAACAGAAGGGGAGATCATCCATGCCCAAGAATCAACAACATGTAACTAAAAATATAACATGCAACTCATGGAAAACACATAACAAGATTTCGGCTAGGCATAAAGTTTAAATGCTTGCAAATTCGGCTTGTACCTATTACTCATCCTTAATAATCATGAAATATATCTTCTTTTAACTATTAATAAGAAATTTATCATTGAAACAATCTATTTTAAGCACACATATTTCGAATTTATAGATTTTTAGACATAGCAACATGATTTCAAAAAGAGTAGCATGAAAAGCATGGTTGATCATCATTTTAATGTCTTAAAACTAGCATGCATGGCTAAACATAAATATATAATAAAATTTCAGTAGAATGCAAATGATTTTAAAGCATGATATCTCCATAAAACATTTAGTTAGCACATATACAAAATATATCTCATTGAGAGCTCTTGATTTCACAAGAATCAAGAGTTTCTCTTTGGAGATCACATAAGAATTACACATGCATCCATGGAACTTCAACTTCCAAGTCACAAAACTCTTGGAAAGTATATAAGATGAATATAGGTAGAAGATTTACACTTGGGAAGATGAAGAATGAAATGAAAAATGGAAGGGGGGTAGGGGAATGATGCTTCGGCCGAGAGCAATGGTGGGAGGGGGAGGAGAGAAAAATTGTGGTGTGTTGGAGTGTGGAATGAGTGGAATGACTTCTCCCACTTTGATTTTAGTTTTATGCTTTTTGGTTGAAAAAATAATGAGTGGAAGTGAGAATGTACAAAAATGTCCTCTAACTAAAGTTAGGCCATTTTGCATGCAAGGCTAATGTGGTAATTTGGTAATTAACAAATGAGTTAGTGGGGTTGGAAAGGTCTTATTTGCCCTTTGAGAGAATAGAAGGGTGATTTGCATGCAAGGTCTTCTATGTAATTTTCTAATTAACAAATAAAATTTGTAAAGATTTATTTTTATAAAATAAAATACAAGTTCAAACATATACTACATAAAGCAAATTTAAAATGCAAAAATTTTTCATTCACACAAGGTACAACCATTAAGTATATTTACTTTCGACTTTAATATCACATAAAATCCACAGATAATATTACATAAAATGCCGGTCGTAACATCTTCTCCCCCTTAAGGGATTTTATCCCCAGAATCTAAGAGAACAGATGAGGATACCAGGAACGCATACCAGACTCTAACTCCCAAGTTGATTCTTCAACCTTGGGGTTCCTCCAAAGTACTTTCACTAACTTTACCGATTTATTCCTAAGACTCTTTACTTGCCAGTCGAGTAATTTGACAGGTTGCTCCACAAATGACAGGTCTGCCTGAATTTCTACAGGTTCATATTCTATCACATGGCTGGCGTCAGGATTGTACTTCTTAAGCAATGACATATGGAACACATTATGCACATGCTGATATTGAGGTGGTAAGGCTAACTCGTAGGCCACCTTCCCCACTTGACTCAAAATTTCAAAAGGACCTATATATCTAGGTGCTAACTTCCCTTTCTTGCCAAATCTAGACAACCTTTTTCTTGGTGACACCTTCAACAAAACGGCTTCGCCAACTTGGAATCTAACATCCTTACGCGCTGGATCCGCATACTTCCTTTGTCTATCTTGAGCAGCAAGCAACCTTTTCTGAATTAACTTGACTGTCTCATGCAACTGTTGTACCAATTCCGAGCCTAGAATCCTTCCTTCTCCTACTTCATCCCAACTTGTCGGTGATCTACATTTTCGTCCGTAGAAAGCTTCATATGGTGGCATGCCAATACTGGAGTGATAGCTGTTGTTGTAAGAGAATTCAATCAATGGCAAGTGGTCGTCCCAACTTCCTGTAAAATCGATTGCACAACTGTGCAACATGTCTTCGATTTTTTGAATTGTCCTTTCGCTCTGACCATCAGTCTGCGGGTGGTACTCCGTACTCATGTTCAACTTCGTGCCAAGACTTTCTTGAAATTGCTTCCAGAATCTCGAGTTAAATCAAGGATCTCTGTCTGAAACTATTGATACGGGTACTCCATGCCTTAGTACGATTTCACGCACGTACAGATGAACTAATTTTTCCAATGAAGAATTCTCATTAATTGGAAGGAAATGCGCCGACTTCGTAAGGCGATCAACTACAACCCATATAGAGTCATGTCCGGATTTCATTCGCGGTAGTCCCACTATAAAGTCCATAGCAATATTTTCCCATTTCCATTCTGGAATCTTTAGGGGCTGAATTAATCCGCTTGGTTGTTGATATTCTGCCTTCACTTTCTGACAAGTATAACACTTCGCAACCCATTCCGCCACGTCTCGCTTCATATTTGGCCACCAAAAGTTCTGCTTTAAGTCCCGATACATCTTGGTGCTTCTCGGGTGGATTGAAAATCTTGAATTGTGGGCTTCTTGCAGGATCTCATTCTTCAATTCAGGTACATGAGGAATCCAAATTCTTGAGGAAAACCTTAGTATACCTTGCTCATCCCTTTGAGTGCCAATCTCTTCTCCAGTTAGCTGATTCTTCTCTTTTTCCATTACTTCTTCCTGACATTTCCTTATCTTTTCCACTAGTGTTGGCTGAAAAGTCATTGCACGACAAACTTCTTCAACCATTCCATAATTACAAAGTTCTAATCCAAATTTCTTAATCTCTTCAGACAATTCCTTTGGTGTTGCCATCATATTCAATCTCTCCTTTCTGCTTAGTGCATCGGCCACAACATTCGCCTTTCCAGGATGGTAATTTATCGAGCAATCGTAGTCCTTGATCAATTCCAACCATCTCCTTTACCTCATATTGAGCTCCTTCTGAGTGAATATGTACTTTAAACTCTTGTGATCCATATAGATTTCACACTTCTCTCCGTAGAGGTAATGTCTCCAAATCTTAAGTGCGAACACTATGGCGGCTAGTTCCAAGTCATGCGTCGGGTACTTCAACTCATGCAGTTTCAACTGTCTTGACGCATACGAGATCACCTTATTGTGTTGCATTAACACACAGCCCAATCCTTTATGTGAAGCGTCGCTGAATATCACAAAGTTTCCTTGGTCATCTGGTAGTACTAACACCGGAGCTGTTACCAATCTCTGTTTCAACTCTTGAAAGCTATCCTCACATTCTGCACTCCATTCGAACTTCTGATTCTTCCTGGTTAACTTAGTCAAAGGTGTGGCGATTTTCGAAAAATCCTTAACAAATCTTCTATAGTACCCTGCCAATCCTAGAAAACTTCGCACTTCCGTAAGTGTCTTTGGCCTCTCCCAACTCATAATTGCCTCAATTTTTGCCGGATCTACTTTAACTCCTTCATTTCCAATGAAATGTCCCAAAAATTGAACTTCCTTTAACCAAAACTCACATTAGGAAAACTTGGCATACAACTTCTCTTGCCGAAGTATCTCCAATACTATCTAGAGGTGCTGCTTATGTTCTTCTTCTGACTTAGAATAAATAAGGATGTCATCAATGAATACTACTACGAACTTATCCAAATACTTTTTAAATACCCGATTCATCAGATCCATAAATGCGGCCGGGGCATTAGTCAATCCAAACGGCATTACTAAGAATTCATAATGTCTGTATCTGGTCCTGAATGCTGTCTTGGGAATATCTTCTTGCTTGATCTTTAATTGATGGTATCCTGATCTCAAGTCAATCTTTTAAAAGCACTTTGCTCCCTTCAGCTGATCAAATAGGTCATCTATTCTTGGTAGAGGGTAGCGGTTCTTGATCGTTACCTTATTCAACTCCCGATAATCTATACATAGCCGCATACTTCCATCTTTCTTCTTTACAAACAGAACAGGTGCTCCCCATGGTGACGTACTTGGCTGAATCACTCCTTTTTCCAACAATTCTTGTACCTGGCTCGCCAACTCTTTCATTTCCGCTGGTGGCATCCTATATGGGGTCTTGAAACTGGTTCTGTGCCCGGAGCAAGGTTGATTTCGAACTCGATTTGTCGATCTGGTGGTAAGCCTGGTAGTTCATCTGGAAACACATCTGGGAACTCGTTAACTACGGGGATATCTTCTATGCTGGGGTTGCTCTTTTCTGAATCCACTACATAAGCTAGGAACGACTCATAACCTTTTCTAAGTAGCTTCTTAGCCTGAACGATTGTAAGAAATAGTTGCTCTTGCCTCTGTCCCTTAAATACTACCTTCTCTCCACTCTTCATCTTTAAATACACTTTCTTGGTCTTACAATCAATCTGGGCGTTATTCTTCCCTAACCAATCCATTTCTAAAATTATATCGAACTCTTCCAACTTGAAGAGTATCAAGTCGGCTGAAAACTTATGCCCCGAAATATCAATCTCACACTTCGGACAGAATTGATTCACATGAATCTTCTCCTGGTTCGCAATTACCACATTTACTACCTCGCTCATAATCATTTTATCATATTGTAGTTTATCAACAAAAGTTTCTGATATGAAAGATCTTGTTGCTCCCGAATCAATCAATACTTTAGCTTTGACATTATTGAGTAAAAGTGTACCTGCTATCACCTCAGAGTTCTGAACAGCATCCTTCATTTTCAGATCGAATGTCCATGTTGTTTCTTGCGGAGTTGTTGTAGGTGGTGGAGGTAATGCCAATACCTCGGCTGGCACGCTTGCACTGGTACTTGCCACAATCATTAAAACTTTGACTGGTCCGGTTGCCTTGCACTCCCTAGCTATGTGTCCAGTCTTCCCACACTTGTAACATGTAACTCCTGGCTTCGGCATCTTGCACTCATTTGCCAAATGTCCCTTCTGGTTACACCTATAGCATGTCATGCTCAGCTTATTACATACTCCGGGGTGCCTTCTTCCACAGTGCTTGCATTTCGGTCTCTGGAACCTGTTTTCTCCAACTTGCCCTTGGCTTGCCTGGTTGCTCCCCTTCGATTCTTGTCTTTTGCCCAAATTCCCTTTCTTTTAAAAATTTCCACCCTTATGAAATACAATCCTCTTTACATTCCGATCTTGTGAATTCCCGGCTTCAGACTTCTCTCCATAAAATGGAACCTTTCTCTTCTTGTTATCCCTTTCATTTCTTGACTGCATCCCATTGTTCTCAATCAGAGCAGCTTTTTGTACTACTCCTGCATAAGTATCAAGCTCAAACATAGCCACTCTATCTCTAATCCAAGGCTCCAATCCTTGTTGAAATCTCTTCGTTTTTTCCTCCTCAGTGCTGGTATACTTTATCACAAACCTTGACAACTCAGTGACTTCTTCTCATACTCCAGTACAGACATATTCCCTTGCTTTAACTCAAGAAATTTAAGCTCCATCTAATTCTGCATATACTTAGGGTAATACTTTTCCAGAAACAACTTCTTAAATCTCTCCCAAGAAACCTGCTGAGTTGCTTCCATAGCTTTTACTGATTCCCACCATAGATGACTTCGCCCTTCAGGAAGTAAGTAGCATATGGGGTCTTCTGATCGTCTCCTAACTGTACCAACTCAAAAGCCCTTTCCATTTCCTTAATCCATGTGTTAGCTATTATTGGATAAGTGGTATCATGAAATGCAGGTGGATTCACATTCTGAAATGCCTTGAAAGTGACAACTTGTCGAGGTGGTACTGGTGGTTCGAGTGGTTGGTGTAGTTCACGGTTATCTTGGTTTTCAATTCGTTGTTGAAGAGTTAGTTTTTGTTGAGCTATAGCATCAATTTGCTGTTGCAAAGTTTCCAGTAATCGAAGAATATTTGGGTCTGTGGTTGTTGGGTTCTTCTTTTTGGGAGGCATGATCCTGAAATAAGAGTTATATCAAAACAGGTACGAATGATGAAATAATTCGAGGGTATTGCATGGCATTCTTATTTACATATGAGGTCAAGTTTCAAATTAAACAGATATGGTAATGCATACAAAAACGTAAAATAACAGTTAAGAGCAATTGGAACGATAGTGCATAATATTTGAAATTTAAAGGTCATAATACATAGGATTAGAACAAAGTCTGATTCTAGGAATAACATACTTATTTAAAGGAAACAACTGGGAATTTCTACGAAGTCTGATAATACAACAACATGGAAGGTAGTTAATGGAAAGAACTAAGGCTCCACTCCATCAGAACGGGGCTTGGTAGTCTTCTCCTCTCGAAGCGTCTTCATAATGCTCTGGAGCTCATCTGCCACCATCTGGATGATATACTGGCTGGTGCGGTCTCGGTGTGATGGCATCTCCTCAAACTTAGTGTTGATGTACTGAACCAAGGTCTCAAGTCTCGCAGTCATCTGCTCTTTAGGCTTCCCTTCATAGTTTCGGCTGTCCGGGTACACATTCTTCAGTCGGTCTATCAGTCGATCGTACTTGCCCTGAAGCATGTCAAACTCGCGCCTCAACTCAGCATACACGGAGAAAGCAATAGTGTCGTCCGACCCAGAGGGTGCCGAGGAATGCGCCCTTTGCTGACAAACCAATAAGAGGAGTATTAATAATAAATTTACTTAACCTACTCTCTCACATATTATCAATAACCTATACATATATCCTATAACCTATTTAGGCTGTCCAGGGACTCTAAACCGTAGCTCTGATACCAAAACCTGTCACACCCCCAACAAAATAAATATAACTATTACAATATTTAGAAGAAAGTAAACATAACCGAATCCAAGATCTTACAGTTTAGGGTTTGGAACAGCCCAACACTACCATCTATTACAACTGATTTTAATATCGAGTCCTCAGACAAAACTATCTCTTATTCTACCTGAGCTCGGACATACGCATCAGCGTCACATGTCTTACGTGCTGTCTGCTTGAATTTAACCATAGCCTCTATTTGTAATATCAGGATAAAGCAAGGAGTGAGCCAAATGCTCAACAAGTGCTAAACAATACGATACAAAACATAAATAGAGATATATATTAAAGAATGACAATGTGAAGATATAATTGATAATAATCAGAGATGAAATTTTTGGGTGATGGGATCATATGCTTGTATCAAAACATTTTCAAAATCATATCTTAATCAAAATCATTTTATGACGCTACGGATTACACCCGGTGATCAGCCGCGAAGTAATCCCGAACCTCGCTGGGTTCTAAAACATTAATGGGATTCCTAGGCAACTTTTAAGCCAACAATATACGTGTGGAAAGGACTCGCGTCTCAGTTCAGATCCACTATTCAAAGAAAACATTTGTCCCCCTTTGGGACTGAAAATCCACATTTTAATCATTTCAAAAACTGATGCCGATTTATAACAAAATATCTTAAGTAGTAAACATTTTTATCAAGGGATTATAGATCAACTTGAAACACTGGAAATATGTCACAAAATCTCAAGGCCATGATCCACTAGACTTTACTCTATTAGGGTAACTGAAAGGTTTCCATATACAAGAACTTGGACAAGGAAATTTGGCAAGGCTATTGGATATTATGAAAGAGTAATGCCAAACTAGACTTAAAGCAATGGTTTTCGACAAGGTACAAGTGCTAGAACATCAAGAAAATAAGCTTCATGAATACTACGGGTGTTAAGGTATGAAGAAATGAACTTTAGCTCAAGGTATATCAGGATTGTCAAACTTTAGGGTAAGAAAGAGGGGTATCAATCAATTATGGACAACTTTGATGAATATCTGGTTTTTAGGTATCAAGGTAAAGTTTCTATAGGGGTTCAAGCATCAGGGTGAGATATCAATACTTTAGGAATCATTAGCATGTTAATCAAGAGGATCAATCAAGTATTATAACAACTCTTTATTTTATCATGGCATTCCAATTACTTTAATATACTAACGTGATAAGACCTTTAATCTACTTGCAATACGTACTTAAGGGTTCATGGCATTTCTATATAATTCAAAGATAGATTTAAGAATCGCTTGGTTCAAGTATAACCAAATGACTCAGGATAATCGCATCAATAGATATGAACTAATTGTTACACATTTGCAGTGAGTACAAAAGACAGGTTGAATCACTTGCCTTGAGAAAGGCTGGTCTGGTCTGGCTGGTAGGAGCAACTGGAAGCTTCACTCGACCTTTATGGAAAGTTTACCCTTGTCTCGAGATCCTACATAAAATAATAATAATAATCCTCATTATAATATATTCTCACCAACTTAACCTATTTACAACACAAATGGCACTTAGGCCTATATGCACGCAATTTATATTCACCTTATAAATATAATTGTACAAATAGCCACATATACTCACATATCATATTTTAATACCAAATAATATCACACACACCAAAATGCAAAACTAGGCTTGGATGATCTCGATCCCCAACTTAAGTCACTTGGTCGCTAAGCTAGACAAAGTTTCCAAATTTTGGCTTCCTTACTCAATGTGCCTTTACTTAACTATCCAAAACCTATTGACCCTCACTTGGGCCTTTTACTCTAATAGCTTTATACTATCTTGCAACCATAGTGGTCAACCTAGATCTCACTCCTATGTGTTCTAAAACTATGTGATAAGTGAAAGTGCTCACTGGAGTAAATTTCAGAATGACATCTATGGTTTCTTGAGTGTATTAGACACTCTTAAACTACAAGTTTACCTCTAAAGCTTTTACACTAGACTCTTCTGACCATAAGGCATCTCCCAAACTGGATGTGGCTCAAGGGCCTAACTTGGGCCTCCTTGGGCCTAAGCTTAAAGTCCATGGTTCCCCTGTTTTTCTGGGCAGAAAACGCCCTGACTTGAATTAACTTGTGACACATGTTTCTAACTCAAATTCTATGAAATATGGTTGGAAAAACTCCTCTGACACTCCCTCTAACTAAGGCCCAACAGGGCCTAATGAGGGCCTACCATGACATGGTCAAAACTTCCTATTTCTAAGTTGCAACAAAACTGTCCCCTCTTGGACAGATTTTGTGATTTCACTTGTGCACCTAACCAAACGACTTATAAACCTTCAACAAACACCTAAAACCTTTTATATACTCCTAATTCTAGCTTCTGGTGACTTGGGCCTCAAAGTGCACAACAAATGCTCATTCAAAACTTTCCCATAAACTAGTGCACCAAATCTGGAAAAATGCAAACACTAACTAATCCCTTTCCACCTTAACTCCCACTTAATAACCAAGCATCCACCTCTTTCCAAAGCAAACCTACTGTCTTAATGTCCTAAAATAGTGCCTCAGTAGAAGGGGAGATCATCCATGCCCAAGAATCAACAACATGCAACTAAAAATGTAACATGCAACTCATGGAAAACACATAACAAGATTTCGGCTAGGCATAAAGTTTAAATGCTTGCAAATTCGGCTTGTACCTATTACTCATCCTTTATAATCATGAAATATATCTTCTTTTAACTATTAATAAGAAAGTTATCATGTAAACAATCTATTTTAAGCACACATATTTCAAATTTATAGATTTTTAGACATAGCAACATGATTTCAAAAAGAGTAGCATGAAAAGCATGGTTGATCATCATTTTAATGTCTTAAAACTAGCATGCATGGCTAAACATAAATATATAATGAAATTTCAGTAGCATGCAAAGGATTTTAAAGCATGATATCTCCATAAAACACTTAGTTAGCACATATATAAAATATATCTCATTGAGAGCTCTTGAATTCACAAGAATCAAGAGTTTCTCTTTGGAGATCACATAAGAATTACACATGCATCCATGGAACTTCAACTTCCAAGTCACAAAACTCTTGGAAAGTATATAAGATGAATGTATGCAGAAGATTTACACTTGGGAAGATGAAGAATGAAATGAAAAATGGAAGGGGGTAAGGGAATGATGCTTCGGCCGAGAGCAATGGTGGGAGGGGGATGAGAGAAAAATTGTGGTGTGTTGGAGTGTGGAGTGAGTGGAATGACTTCTCCCACTTTGATTTTAGTTTTATGCTTTTTGGTTGACAAAATAATGAGTGGAAGTGAGAATGTACAAAAATGTCCTCTAACTAAAGTTAGGCCATTTTACATGCAAGGCTAATGTGGTAATTTGGTAATTAACAAATGAGTTAGTGGGGTTGGAAAGGTCTTATTTGCCCTTTGAGAGAATAGAAGGGTGATTTGCATGCAAGGTCTTCTATGTAATTTGCTAATTATAACAAATAAAATTTGTAAAGATTTATTTTTATAAAATAAAATACAAGTTCAAAAATTATAAAATTTATACCATAAAATAACTTGGATTTTTAGAAATTTTATAAAATCACTTTCGAAATTTGTGAACAAAATAACTTTTAAAAGAAAATTTCTCCAAGGTTTAGAATATTCCTTATAAATCAAAAATAAGGGAAATAAATAAACTCTTGCTTTGAAAAATCATATACTACATAAAGGAAATTTAAAATGCAGAAATTTTTCATTCACACAAGGTACAACCATTAAGTATATTTACTTTCGGCTTTAATATCACATAAAATCCACATATAATATTACATAAAATGCCGGTCATAATAATATTGTCTAAGGACATGCCTAAACAATCTCCTTGGCTATTTCAAAAGTATCAATATATTCGGTTTCCATTATAGAATCATCAATATTCTTGATGTGAACCATTCCCGCTAACATAATTTATATTTAGACAAAACACAAACCAGACATTGACACATAATCATCCTTGTCTATCCATTAATTAGGTTAAGAAACTAGTATGAGTGAAACCCTTTACAACTAGTTCGCTATCTTCTCCATACACCAAAAATAAATCTTTAATCCTCTTTAAGTACCTAAGAATATTCTTGAAAACTATCCAGTGACCCTCATCTGGATTAGACTAGTATCTGATCATCATGCTCAAAGCATACGAAACATCAGGATAAATACATATCATTGTACACATTATAGATCCAATTGTTGATGCATTTGGAACTTTCTCAAACGGCCCTTATCATCTAATGATTTAGGGGGCAATTATCTTTTGAGATCACTATCCCATGAGACATCAAAACATATCCTTTCTTTGTCTCTTGCATCATAAAATTATGTAATACTTTATCAATGTATGTACTCCGACTAGGTCGATTAATCTTTTCAATCTATCTTTATAGATCTTGATCCCTAATATATAGGTAGCATTGCCTAAGTCTTTCACGAGAAACTATTTCTCAACCAAGTCTTAACAGCCTGTAGAGAAGGTATGTCATTCCATATTTGTTATATGTCATCTACATATTATACTATAAATGTCACATGGCTCCCACTTACCTTCTTGCAAACACATGGTTCATCTTCGTTTTAAATAAGGCCAAACACTTTGACCATTTTATCAAAATGAATATTCATTCTCCTTGAGGCTTGCTTCAATCTATAAATAGATAGAAGCAACTACAAACTATCTTAGCAAACTTGGGATCGACAAAACCCTCAGGTTGTATCATATATACATCATCTTCAAGGATCCCATATAAGAAAGAAGTTTTGACATCCATTTGCCAAATCTCATAGTCAAAGTAAGCAACTATTACTAACAAAATCCTGATGGACTTGACCATAGTAACCGATGACAAGGTCTCATCATAGTCTATACCATGAATTTGTTTAAAATTTTTTGCCACTAGTCGCGTCTTATAAGTCTATACTTTACCATCCATGTCAGTTTTCTTCTTGAAAACCCACTTGCACCCTATAGGTTTTACCCCTTCGAGTGGATCAACTAAAGTTAACACTTTATTTTGATACATGGATTCCATCTCGGATTTTATCGCCTCTAGCCATCTATCGGAGTCTGAACTGTTCATAGCATCTTGGTGGGTGAGAGGCTTATCATTATCCGTACGTCACCATCTTAAGTCAAAACAAATCCATAATTTCTCCCGGACTCATGGTGAATCCTACTAGATCTATGAATAACCCGAGTTTCCTAAACATGATTACTTTCAACATTTTGATTACATCCTGATCTTATTCCAACTCTGGTTCAATGTTATCATGTGGTTCTCGATCTTCATCGAGATGTATTATCCTCCCACTGATTTTCTTAGAAAGTAATTCTCCCTCAAGAAATATAGCGGCCCGAGCAACAAACACTTTGTTCTCGGAAGGATTATAAAAACTATACCCTAGTCTCACTTGGGTATCCCATAAAATAGCATCTATCTAATTTTAGTCCAAGCTTGTCAGAGGCTAAACATTTTACAAACGCTTCACGTCCCCAAATTTTCATAAATGACATGATTTGACATTTATAACTCTATATCTCATACGAAGTATTTTGAACCGCTTTAGTCGAAACTTGGTTAAGTGTATATGCAGCCGTTTCTAGAGCATAACCCTATAAACTGAATGGAAGATCCACTTGACTCATCATCGATCGCACTATATCCAACAAGGTACGATTTCTCCTCTCAGAATCTCTATTCCATTGAGGTATTTCAGAAGGAGTAAGTTATGATACACTATAACACTCCTTCAAGAAACTCTTGAAATTGAGGTTTAAGTATACTCATCCACGACCTGATCGTAAAACTTTTATACTTTTCCTCTGTTTGCTTTTCTACTTCAACCTTATATTCTTTGAACATTTCAAAAGAATCAAATTTGTTCTTCATAAGAAATACTTTTCCATACCTACTGAAATCAACAATAAATGTTATGAAGTAGTAAAAGCCACCCATTGCCATTATACACATTTGACCAAATACATCATTATGTATAAGTCCTAATCGTGCGGTGGCCCTTTCACCTGATCAGGTAAATGAAACTTTAGTCATTTTGCCAATGAGACAAGGTTCACATCTTCTGTATGATTGAAAATCAAACTTATCCAAGTATCTGTTAGGTCACACACACTATAGAAGGGGGTTGAATACAGTGTTTACTACAATAAAATCGAATATAAGAACTCAAGTAACAGAAAACAGATTTTATTCAACACAATAAACTCTGTTACAATATGGAACTGTCCTCTCTCAGTGATGAACAAATTATCACGAGAGCTGCTAGGGTTATAATGAATAATAACTTCGATAATGATAACACTTATAGTGTAAACCCTATGCCCGTGTTTATATACTACACAGTTACAAGATAATGTTCTAATTGATATGAAATATAATTCTGCTTCCTAAAATATATCAACTAGTTATCTTTTCTTCCAAGTATTCTATTCTTCATAGAATTATTTCTTCATGCATATTTCTTTCTGTCTTATTCTCGATCTTCTTTCCTTTCAATCAGCCGTCTACCTTATCTGAAATTCATCTTAAGTCCTGATATTATCTCCTGAAAATATCTTCTGATAACTTAAGTTCTGATAACTTAAGTTCTGATAACTTAAGTTCTGATATCTTAAGTTCTGTCTTCAGTATAAGTGTTGATTTCCAATTAAGTACTGATTTGTCCTGTTAAGTAAGACCTGAAAATAAAAACAAATCATATTAGCCATGATATCACAAATATATCTAACAGTATCCATCTATATGTAACTCAGAAATGCATTTCTCATTAATATGGCTTAACTACAATGCCAGAGGTAATGTTTGATTTGAGTCATATTTCAACATATAAATTGTTAACTAATTGTGCAACATTATAAGACTTATCATTAAAATAAAATAAACAACTATTGTTTATTTAATTAAAATGAAAACCTTTCTTATCCTGACAAGAAATTGATTTAATGTATCCGTTAAAGGCAGACACGTAATAACAATTTATCAAGTTCTCAATCTCACCTTATGGGCACAATTAGGTATCGAGTTTCTTCAACTAAAACAACTTTTGCTACAATTCTAACCCGATACCTGAAGCTTGACCATTGCTAGTCTTCTTCTTTAGATCTTCCAAACAAGCTCGACAATTTAACTTCCAATCATCCAATTATTTCCACAGAAGTGACAATCATCTCTTTTAGCAAAACCACTATCAGGCTTCAAAAGCCCTTTGGGATTGGACTTTGGTTTGACAACGAATAAGATCAAATCTTCACCTTGCCTATCCACTTTCCTTTCCCATTTGCATTCCATGTGTACATCATCAATATGGACATAATTCATGCCTTTACCGTGTTATTTTCAGTAGTTCTAAACATGCTTAACAACTCAGTGAGTGTTCTGTCTATCTCATTCCTTTTGTTCTTAACAAACTACGAATAGAAATTCTTCAAAGATTGTTTGATCAAATCAAGCTGAGTCTCTAGACTATTCTTGAAACCCAAAATATCAAGGTACATATACCTATCATCTTTAGAACATGTGGTCCAACCGGATATCATTCTCCCATTAATGTAAAATATGGTGCCTTATTATTAAAAAATCTTTCTGACGAGCCTATCCTTCAAACATCTTTGAAAGTGCTCAATCATATCATAAGCATCATTATGCTCTTGTTGCTTCTAAAGCTCAGCACTCATAATTACAAGCATGAGACATGAAACATCAGTTGCATAATCAATTTGCTTCTTGTAAGCATTTTGTTCAGCACATGTTTCATTCTCAGCTAGAGGAAATAAGGGAGGGGTTTGAGTGACATCCTTGAACCTGAGGACAATCCTCAAGTTCCCGTGTCAATTGAGGAAATTATTTCATGTCAGCTTGACCTTCTCAGGGACTATTACACAAAGAAGTTATTTGTGTTATTTGTCATTTGATATCTATAATAGTAAAGTGCTTAAAATGACTTAGTCTACAGATGATCATTAAATTATGTTCAAGTGATTATTCATATATATATATACACAATATATATCTCCAACTATATTTATCAAATCAATAGCCCTAACTATTAATTCGGAAAGAATATCTTCTATATTCTTTCTAGTGAGCCAAGATCCATATTTCACCATGCGTTAGGCCATCTTTGGCTTTTCTCCTAAAACATGATTATTTAGGTAGACAACATTTATTAATTATATCAACTATATAACTCTTGGATAGCATAGTGGAACAAAATTTATTCATATTTATCTAATAAATCTCGCCAAACTCCATGCCTCTAAGTTCACAATCCTATTGTGGTAACTTAGTTAAGTCAAACCCAATAGTCAAAAAGTATCAATATACTTCAACATATCTCCCACGATAGATGGGAGTACTTCACTTTGGCGAACCCACTCCTGGTCGATCTAGGGGTTAACGCATTGGAATCATTGGAAGGCATCTAATCAACTTAATATTAACTTTAGGGTTTTGTTAATTTTAAAACGATCATAATCCCATCATAAAGAGATTCCCAATTTTTTCTTGAATAAAATACTTCAAATCAATATTCGTCAATGGTTTGATTTCCATGTAGTGAGGAGTCATAGCGGTCTCGCATAAAACCCACAACCTTACAAGTTGAATGAATTTGCTTTTGACAAAATCGCCCCATGTCAGAAATAAAAATTTGTATTTTATTACGTGTTTCATAAACACGAGAATCTCATAATCATTTGTTCATTTTAAAATTTTGAATCGTTACAGATTTTATCTTGTTTAGCAAGCATGGCATGGGTGTCGTATTTAATACATACATCCTTAATCTAATTAAGCATGCATCTTTATAAACTACTCTACACATACATTCATCATATGCGCATATATATGTAAAGTGCAATAAATAAATGTGGTTGGTTATGGCTTCATCCTATATGATCTTTATCAAGCTAATTACAAAGATCTAGGTCAATCTAAGGTGGAAAATAAATACAGGCTAACTATTACATGTCTTCCTTCTTGTATTGCTTCCTTGGATAGCCTCCGTGTGGGATTAACCCTGATCTTCAAATCTTCATGTCTTCATGACATTACAAGAATGAAATATGAAAACTAATCTAATGAACTTACAAGAAGAACTCGAGTTACATTAGAGATTTAATAATTACAAGATTAAATGACATGCAGGCGGTATTTGAAAAACCAAAACCATTAACCTAAGGTCATAAGCCATAACCATCCACCATGTTCAATTAACACAAAATAACATGTTAAAACACATAATCTGATCTTAACATATCATACCCATCATGATCTAATCATAACAACCAAATATTGAAAAAAATCAGAAAATTCGAAATTAATTCTGATAACATTAAATCACAGATTACAAGGCCTAAACGACGTCGAATGCCTTACAGATCAGTCGATGATAGCTTTATCTATCAGTTACGTTCAGACGCTCAATCCCCTATAAAATAGCGTATTCGTTTGTAAAAATCAGACACCAGACACAGATTTTAGCAAATCCGCTGCATCCGATTCAGAATCATATCAAATACAATTCTTATAATAAGAACAAACACAAAACATATATATAACATTATATATGCAGATTATTAATCAGCATATGATTATACAACTCTCATGAATATCATATTTTCAAAACATATATATACATACGCATAT
Organism: Apium graveolens; assembly: GCF_009905375.1. Classification (NCBI taxonomy): domain Eukaryota; kingdom Viridiplantae; phylum Streptophyta; class Magnoliopsida; order Apiales; family Apiaceae; genus Apium; species Apium graveolens. The sequence goes on along the minus strand of NC_133650.1, from coordinate 86,608,262 downwards.
ATAAACATAACAACATGTAAAATATACAAAATCGCATACATAACAGTCTTGGAATTTTGTATACATGTTATCATCATAAAACCAGTAAACACATAAACTAATTAAAAACTTTTCGCAAGTAGCTCTGATGTCATTGTTGGGTTTCGAGCACATAAACGCAATAGAAATAGTAACTAAAAATGTGAAAAAGGACAATTTTTGAAACCCACCGCGGGATCCATGCGAAAAATAGATATTTAATCCGTAGATCAGATTGTTTACATTAAGAAGCTTTACAAATTGGTTGACTAATGGAGATCCAAAGCTTGTTCAATCACCACGCATCCCGCTCTCGCGATCTACGCTCTATCTGTGGCGCCTTCCAAACCCGGGTCAGAAGTTTGGGGTCCACAATACCAACACATTATATTAACCTGCACAAGAAATATTATTTATAATGACCCTGCTTCATAAAACCACGGATCGCAACAGGTTAAAGTATGAAAACAAGCCACAACCTTAACTTTTATTACAACGTACCAAATTTTCCTTTAATTTAACTTACAACTGATAATGAAAGTATTCTTACAATTTGACTATCTCTCTCCCAATGAAGATTCTGCTAGCTCGATCCAACTCAACTGGAACCTTAGCCCGCACTTTGGACTGAGGAACTTCACTATCATCCATATCCTTGTCAACTGTAACATATATATAAAAAGATTCGCAAGAGTGAGCTAACTAGCTCATCAAGTTATGATAACGATAACTGAGGTTAAACAATGATCAAATGAAATGATTCAAAGGAATCAAGTTTCTTTTTAACTAATCATTAGAATTGGATATTCATTTTAGGATTTAAAAACCGAGGTTAGGCTGCTGATCAGTCACCCACTAACCCCGAGCAAGCACACAGCACTGCTCTAATTACTGGATCCAAGGCACACATTGGCCTAACTTGACCATTGGTATGGCCTGACCACGAATCTGGTCCACATATATAAAAACAATCCAATCCTAAAGCAGTTCAATATGATAAACAATATAATTTTCTAACACAAGATCATAATCAATGATGATTAAACATTTGAATAAAATGTAAGGAAACTCATGAATATCATAAGGGTATATCAGGGTATGTAAAAGAAACAGCTTTTAATCTATGAAAGAATCAAGTATAAGACAAATAGTAATTTTTCGAGGTATAGTTCTTTGATGTTATAAAGAATGGCTGGAGTATAAAAGTTTCTGTGTTTTCAAACAATTTTTGCTCCAGTGTTTGGTGTTTGGTAGTTATATATTTGGGGAGTAGTATCATATTGGTGTGATTTGGTATCTTGAGGATCAACAAAGGATGGTTTACAAAGAATAAGGCTTACGGCTCAAGATCAAGAAAAATCAGGGTTCAAGGGAAAATGGTCTAAAGCACTTACAATATAAAACATGAGTTATTTTGCATAATAACGACATGTTATAAAACAGTTCGAAAATATTTGCGATGTATTTTGGAGAAAAGTTCAGAAATACTTGCCTTACAGGCTTTACAACTATTACTGATCAATTCTGGGCTGACTCTGCCGCTCAGGCTTTAACGTCCAACCACTAAATCCCATTGGATTCGACTTCGACACTCAGGTCTTTCTGTTGAAACTCTACTGAGTTCGTCGACTGACTACTAAGTCATCTTTAGTCCATCGTCCACTTTCAAGTTCCCGATTATAACCTACAGGGTCGAAATACCCTACGTTAGACGTCTAGGTATGCTTGACATATCCTCGATACTAATTCTTACCCAACGATATTCAAACTCGACTCGTAATTTTATGGATTATTATAATATAACAACACACCCAACAGTCAGGGTTCACATTCTTGAGAAATCGGTTTGGTATTCATTTTCCAAAAATACGTATACTTGTAATTTTACAAAATCTGGGTTATGGATTTTAGAAAATTATTTCATCACATCGTGCAATCAAGTTTCATATAGAACACATATAGATCTATATAACCATTCGACGTCTTGATAATCGTTGGATACGCTTCCGTATTTTTGTAGGTAAATTTCCCCGGAAAACGGGCAGCGTATCCTCTGTTTATCAGACTACCCGTCGATACATCAATCGACGTCAAACCAACAACAATCAGCCAGACAGTTAATTCAATAACCACCGTTTATAATCCAGACTACTTAACAAACAATCCCCGTCAAATTTCATAAATCCCAATCGCAATCTCTACATACCCAATAATTGTTTATCCTTTTTTTGAACACAACGTTACGAATTAAATTAAGAATTTAAAATTTTAGGACTCAGAATAAACATCACAGTCCACCGTCCACTCGTAAATAGTCATCGCAGACGGCGGCAAAATATCGCGGGTACCCGATTAATTCTCGGGTTTCCAACGCGTATTTCACCGATTAATTAGTTTTCCGCACGAGGATTATATCACGAATACTAGTCAAAATTATGCCTGCAGAAAATAAAATAATTAATAATTAATTAAGAGAAACTCAAATCATCCGCGTGCAATCGCACGCACCAGAACCACCGCACAACAGCAACACAAAATGGCCGGAACTACACGGCTCTATATACCCAGACCAAGCACACATAGAGAAACAACACACGCAAACACACTTGACAACACACACATATGTACACATATATACTGTACACACACACATTGGAAAAGAAGGAAACAGGCGGCGATATCGCCGGGAAGCAAGAACTCGACGATGTGAATCACCACGAACAGGGAAGGGAAGGGGAAAATGATTGAAAGAAAGAAAACAGAGGTTACCAGGAAGATTAAGTGAATAATCAAGGGGAAGAGAGACAGATATAAGAGTGAGAGAGAGATATGAGAGAGGTTCAAGCGAGAGATGAGAAGTAGGGGCTGTGTATTTTAATTATTTGTTTATTGATTTATTTCCCCAATCAGCAACTAACACGAGGCTACATGACTGCTGAAAATTCAACACGTGTCTGGTTTTCCACTTGCAAGCCCGATATCGACCCGTAATTAACAATTAACGAACCGAGTTGCATTTAAAATAGATTCAGAAAATTACGAAAACAGTCTTAAAATGTTACAAATATCCCGAAGTTTAAGAAAACATAAATTTTATAATTTTAAAATAATTTCTGAAATGCAGTTTATACCCGCTTTTATCAATTAAACGAATCGACATGCCGGTGAAATTAATCCCGAAAATTTCAAAAATAATTTTAAAATTCTCGAAATATTCCTAACTTAAATAAATATGAGTTTCATAATTTTTGAAGAAAACTGGAATTAAATACAGATTTTACAATTTAAATGTAATCAGAAAATCATACAGGGTTAAATAATTGATAAAATATTGATATTTAAATTTTGTAAAATCCCAAAAATAAATATTAAGATTTTAGAATCATAAAACTAATTTTAGAGACAATCCAAATATTTACGGATTTAGAACCTTTAAAAATTAAAACAGAATAATATAACTCAATCTTTAACTACACATTACAATCCTTTATACCAAAAAATCACAGACAAATAGCATATATCAATATACTGCTATCAAAACCAAAACACATATTTTATTCAATTACTACTTCCACAATTACCTTTTTAAATAATTCAAAAATACACGGGTCGTTATATCCTTCCCCACTTAAAAAAGATTATGTCCTCAGAATCTGGTCTAATTACACAAGTGAGGATATTTGTCAAGCATATCACACTCTCCAAGTAGACTCTTCTACTCGAGGATTTCGAACGTACTGACTATAGATATACACTCATTTCCAATGACTCGCCTTTAACGATCAAGAGTTTAGATTGATCACTATATGCAAAACAAACTTGGACAAGAGCCTCATTGGCTCCTGATCAATTACTTAATTCAAATCAGATACTTCTCGTTTTTAACTTTAACAGGTCAAACACACTATACGTACACACTGTTGCGACGGTAACATCAACTCATGAACAACTTTGTCTATATTTATCAATACCTCGAATGGTTCACTAATTTTAGGACTTAGCTTGTCCCTTCTACTCAAATTTATCCAATCTCTTTCAAGGCGACACTTTTACTAACACTACTGGTCCTATTTCTATACTCATACTTTCTCTCAATACAATTTCGCCTTCTTTCTTTGTCTACTCTGAGCTGCTTCAATCAATATTACTATGCTCTTGGTGTGCCGATTTAACTTAGAATTTGATAACTTTCTTTCTCCCACTTTATTTTAATAGAAATGGGGACCTACACTTGCGTTCACATGAAGCTTGGTAAATAGCATTCCAAAGCTAATATCGTTGATAAATGATCATTCCAGTGTTTCCTTAAAATTCAACCTCTCAACATACTTTATAGTTCCTGAATCGCTTTATCATTCCGACCCTTTGTTTAAGGATGATAGGCGGTGCTCGTTTTTAACTTGGTTTCCAAAAATTTAAACATCTCTTATTCTTTTCTAGCTGTTAAGGTTGAAAAGTAATCTTATAGATTCACGTATTATCACCCTTAAGTATTTGAACTTCAGATTCCACTCTTTCCAAATCGTTTATTAACTCCTTGGTGGTTTTAATTACATCCAATCCTTTCTGTCTGCATAAAGCATCTTTCACCATACGGTTTCACTTAGGTAGTTGTTAATGGATTAATTCAGAATCTTTTGTTAACCTTAGTCAAAATTTCATTCTTGAAAACTCAATATATAGTTGTTTTCCTTCTGATCTTTGGAGAAAAATCCTTGGGCATTCCACGCAGACTTTCTTATTCCCTGAGTAGCTGAGGATGTTATAAATAAATACAGTTTGTTTATGCAAGTACTCCTTATACACCACATTCCTTAATTCCTTATAGCCACCTGATACACTTGTCATTTCACATAATATCACCAGAGCTTACAATGCTCTTAACTCACTTTAATCGTAATCTCTGATATTTTCTCAGGTTGGATCTTAAGTTAATCCTTGAGATACAATATATTGCTTGAATTAGGTCTCGTAAGTAGTCAATTCTTTTATAGGGTCTCACTTCTTCTTATTCGTTGAACTCCCGCTAATCAGTACATAATCTCATAATTTTATTCCTTTTCTCCAACAACTTTACTGATACATTTTACGATTTGCTTCTTGTAAATTCACTCCTTGGTCTGCCTTGTTCACTAGGCCTTCAATACTTCGTCTTACATTTTTTGACATGTCCAACACTTCCTAATTCATCTTGAAATTTCCTTTTTATACCTGGTTTTCACTATTTTTCTTTAAATTTCAGTATATCTTGGCATTTCTTTAATAAATTAAATACCTCATATTATGAATTCCATGTGGAATCTCATTTCTTAATTCTTTTGCTTGTAGCATCCAAGTGCTGGAAGAAAACCAGGAAATATCGTGATCGTTCTCATGGGCGCATAAATTTCCTCTTATTAACTGCTAACATCGCGATCCATTATCTTCTCTTGACATCGTCTTATCTTTCCCTTAACAACTTCAACTGAAAGGTCATAATATCCATCCTTGCTCCTTTTCGGATTATAAACTCTGACTTCCAATTCCAACTTCTAAAATTCCATAAAAAATTCTTCTGGTACAGTTTATATGTTCGTTTTCTCCTTTTTTGCTTATCGCTTGCTTCTATATTCACTTTTCCTCGTGAATACATACTTCAACCTCTTATGGTCCGTATAAATTTCACACCTTTCTCCATACTTATCATGTTTCCCAATCTTTTAAAACGAAAATTATCACTGCTAGTCCCAGATTATGAATATGATACTTCTACTCATAAGGTTTCGGTTGTCTGGATGCATATACAATGACTTTATTGTGCTGCATCAACACGCATTCTATTCCCTTATGAGAAGCATCACTATAAACTACCAAATCTCCTTGATACTTTCAAATTGATAAAATAGGTGCTGTAACCATTCTTTCATTTAACTCCGCAAAACTTTCTTCACCCTGCTCCACTTTATAAAAACTTCTTGCTTTTGTTGGTGCTTTTGATCTTTCTTTATTTATAGTAACTTTTATCCTTGTTGGATCTCCTTTTACCTCTTCCTTACTGATTACTTATGCTAAGAATTATGCTTCCTGCTATTAAAACTTTTGTTTTGTAAACCTTACATACAACTTTTTTTTCTCCGACTTCCGAGTTGTCATTAAATGCTTCGCATGATCCTCCATTGACTTTAAGTAACACAAATACAACTCATCCAGATATTCCTTAAAGATTATGTCCATAGGTTTAATCTTCGATTTGGTGAAATAACAAGTCTTAAATCAATCTTATAAAAGTACTTTGCTTCTTTCGTTTGATCAAACAAATCATTGGGTCGAGGTAATAGATACTTGCTCTTGATAGTAAACTTGTTGAGCTTTCGCTAGTCGATGCATAATATCATAGTTCCATCTTTCTTATTAATAATTAATACCGGTGCACCTTAGGGGATACACTGGGTCTAATCACTTCTTCTTCTAACATCCCTTGCATCTGCTTTGCTAACTTCCTCATTTTAATTGGTACCATTTTGTGTAAGGCCTTGGTCACTGGCTTCTTCTCAGGTGCTAAGTCAATCGCGAGCTTCATTTCTCTATCTAGAGGAAATATTGATAACTCATCTGGAAACATATCTTGAAACTCCTTAATTGCTATAAAATCTTCAAATTTTGTTTGCTTCTGACTTTTATTTATCCCATAATCACCATAATGCTCATATCTTGATCACCGTAATCATCATTAACAAATTCTTTACCTTCTTTCATCTTCTGATCCTCATCACCTTCTCATTTGGCATCCTCATAATTATTTTTTCATCACGACGGTCTGTCTGGACATCACGCTTTAATAGTTAATCCATTCCTTAGAATAATGTCAAATCCTCTTATCTTCCATGATATCAATTCTTCACAACTTATTGCGAGAAATCTCAATTCCACTATTGGGACTCACTTATTTAACAACTACACGTTCTTGACTTGCTAGTCCTTTAATCACAATCTTATCAATTCAATAGGGTAATTCCTCTTATCAACAAAACCTTAGGAGCTAAATAATCAAGTTGCTCTCACATCTTTCAATACTTTAACGTATAAAGTATCCACGATAATCATTCACATCACCACATCCATATTCTGAATAACATATTTCACAGGAAAATCGCAGTTTCTCGTTCTCGGAGACGTATTCCTCATTGGAGTAGATTCCCTTGACTCTTAGTGCATCCCTGACTGAGCTAGTGATTTGCAATTCTCGTCATATGCCCTTTTTTTCTTTCCATGCGTGAGAGGTAGATGGAACTTTGCCCGCTTGGTCCATAATACGTTGGTTTATGTTAGAAAAGCTCTTGCAAAGAACGACAGTACAATGAAACAACTAAGAGGATTCACAATTCAACAAAAATTAGAGTTGAAAAGAAAGAAGAAACAAGGATTTGAATATGAATGAGACAACCATATTGGTACTTAAGATGGCCAGTCTTTCATACCATATGGCATACAACACATGATTAGGTGGCGTCCCACCCGACTCTTCGTCATTCTGACAAAGTGTCTCACCATAACACTGTTTGTCCCAATCAGAGAGCAAAACTCGAGGGAAACAATTAAATTTGAAAGGAATGCAATATCCTCCTTTTCGATGTCATAGCAAAGAGTTTATTTCAGAAAAGAAGTTCATACTTATTTAAGAATCAAAAAGGAATATAAGATGTAATACTGAAAACAAGAACGATACCATTGGTCACCATCCACATTTCATTTGTATTCATCTTTTGAGCTCATTCGATCATATCGCAATTGCGTCATATAACAACTTTAGAAAGTCCGCTGAAATGTCTTCGCAAATCAAGCATTATAATGAATTCTTACTTGCTAAGTTTTGCGTCTTAACATCGCACCTACACGTATAATACTTTAACAATTCGATCATAATGGCGTTCCTACCAGGTAACTTCGAGTTTCCTCTTTTAATTTAGAATAACCACGTACCATTCGACATAACGGTCCTTTTGTTAATAATATTCTGCTTTTAGAGAGGTCTGGAAATCTTTCCAATCTTCTTCGATCACGCTCCGGCTTCTGTTAAATCAATGAATTCTTCGAACTCTGATAGTCCTAGTAATTGAATGTATAGTTACTCCGTACGCTGATTCTGTTGTAAATTTTATCAAACAATACTTGCACCCTACTATTAGGAATAATCAACTTCTTCATATTCATAGGTTACTTCATTCTCGGAATTAGCAATACTAGGTCTGAAACAGCATCCTTCCAGGTAATCCGGGCTTTCTAACAAACAAGAAACTCAAGCAGTAACTTGAAAACCAATGTTTAAAAATCATTTTATTCTAAAAGGCTTTTAGATATTTGTAAAGGAAAATCTTTTTCGAAAACTTGTTTAAAAAGTTTGGAAAATCACAAACCTGGTTGTCCTTACTATATGAGTTGGTTGTTGTCCTTCCGACCTATAACAAGGTACCGAGTTAAAGAAACGATCACATAAAGGTCCGTTCACTTCAATCTACCTTTTCTCCTTCATTGTGTCCATTTACCTTCCTTAATCGACGAAACTTCAATTGTCATTGCACGTTATCTTATTCGTAGCTTCACATCAAAGCTCCCATACTGGTAATACTCCTGTTAACAACTTTACAATCATTAAGTGGAACAGACTATCCAATAGTTAACAAGTCAGCTAATGTCACATCATCTTGTTAAAATATATATCACATCATCATAACACCATTATCTAACTCCAAGAAATCTCCAGATCCATAATCTTCTCTAACTCTCTATTTTCAACACTTATCTACTCTATTCCACAAGCTAGTCATGGGTGGCCTAAGCACTAATAGCTTCTTGTAACCAGGTAACAGCTATTCTCCGAAACACTTGAATCTTCTTTCTAAACTTCTTCTCACCTTTATTTGTATCTCAATACTCACCATTTACTGCGACTCCCGCATCCATCCTCAAAGGTACAATTACTTCATAGGACAAGTTTTAAACTGAGGGTATAGAACATGGTGTAGGGTAAACTGAAGAGATACAGTCACAGCCGAATGTCTAGTAAAACAAGAATACACCAATGGAGGTTCTTAAATAGGTAGTCTCATATCAAGAGGTGGTGGAATAGCGTAGAATAGCTTGGAGAGGTATAACTGTTATAACAGAAGGTAATACTATTAATATTGATGGAAGAACAAGGTGCAATTCAAATCTGGGAGAAGATGACGACCCTTGAACGGAAAGCTCCAAATGATCAGATGATATCGGGAAATTAGGATCTGCCATTGCCGTTGTCTGGAAATCACATCGCAAGCTAAGAATCCTGAATCGCAACATCAACCGTGCCGGAGACCTACTATACAGTTGCACTCAACCTCACAATGTCCTATCATTATATTCCCTATTCCTAATCCTAACCCTCTACCCAATCCCGACAACCTAGGCTTGTTTCAGTGACTTAGAACCTGTAGCTCTGATACCAACCTGTGGCGCCTTCCAAACCCGGGTCAGAAGTTTGGGGTCCACAATACCAACACATTATATTAACCTGCACAAGAAATATTATTTATAATGACCCTGCTTTATAAAACCACGGATCACAACAGGTTAAAGTATGAAAACAAGCCACAACCTTAACTTCTATTATAATGTACAAAATTTTCCATTAATTTAACTTACAACTGATAATAAAAGTATTCTTACAATTTGACTATCTCTCTACCCCATGAAGCTTCTGCTAGCTCGATCCAACTCAACTGGAACCTTAGCCCGCACTTTGGACTGAGGAACTTCACTATCATCCATATCCTTGTCAACTGTAACATATATATAAAAACATTCGCAAGAGTGAGCTAACTAGCTCAACAAGTCATGATAACGATAACTGAGGTTAAACAATGATCAAATGAAATGATTCAAAGGAATCAAGTTTCTTTTCAACTAATCATTAGAACTGGATATTCATTTTAGGTTTTAAAAACCAAGGTTAGGCTGCTGATCAGTCACGCACTAACCCCGAGCAAGCACACAACACTGCTCTAATTACTGGATCCAAGGCACACATTGGCCTAACTTGACCATTGGTATGGTCTAACCACGAATCTGGTCCACATATATGAAAACTATCCAATCCTAAAGCAGTTCAATATGATAAACAATATAATTTGCTAACACAAGATCATAATCAATGATGATTAAAGATTTGAATAAAATGTAAGGAAACTCATGAATATCACAAGGGTATATCAGGGTATGTAAAAGAAACAGCTTTTAATCTGTGAAAGAATCAAGTATAAGACAAATAATAATTTTTCGAAGTATAGTTCTTTGATGTTATAAAGAATGGCTGGAGTATAAAAGTTTTTGTCTTTTCAAACAATTTTTACTCCAGTGTTTGGTGTTTGGTAGTTATACATTTGGGGAGTAGTATCATATTGGTGTGATTTGGTATCTTGAGGATCAACAAAGGATGGTTTACAAAGAATAAGGCTTACAGCTCAAGATCAAGAAAAATCAGGGTTCAAGGGTAAATGGTCTAAAGCACTTGCAAAATAAAACATGAGTTATTTTGCATAATAACGATATGTTATAAAACAGTTCAAAAATATTTGCGATGTATTTTGGAGGAAAGTTCAGAAATATTTGCCTTACAGGCTTTACAACTATTACTGATCAATTCTGAGCTGACTCTTCCGCTCAGGCTTTAACGTCCAACCACTAAATCCCATTGGATTCGACTTCGACACTCAGGTCTTTCTGTTGAAACTCTATTGAGTTCGTCGACTGACTACTAGGTCATCTTTAGTCCATCGTCCACTTTCAGGTTCCCGATTATAACCTACAGGGTCGAAATACCCTACGTTAGACGTCTAGGTATGCTTGACATATCCTCGATACTAATTTTTACCCAACGATATTCAAACTCGACTCGTAATTTTATGGATTATTATAATATAACAACACACCCAAAATTCAGGGTTCATATTCTTGAGAAATCGGTTTGGTATTCATTTTCCGAAAATACGTATACTTGTAGTTTTACAAAATCAGGGTTATGGATTTTAGAAAATTATTTCATCACATCGTGCAATCAAGTTTCATATAGAACACATATAGATCTATATAACCATTCGACGTCCTGATAATCGTTGGATACGCTCCCGTATTTTTGTAGGTAAATTTCCCCGGAAAACGGGCAGCGTCTCCTTTGTTTATCGGACTACCCGTCGATTCATCAATCAACGTCAAACCAACAACAATCAGCCAGACATTTAATTCAATCCACACTACTTAACAAACAATCCCCTTCAAATTTCATAAATCCCAATCGCAATCTCTACATACCCAATAATTGTTTATCCCTTTTTTGAAAACAATGTTACGAATTATATTAAGAATTTAAAATTTTAGGACTCAGAATAAACATCACAGTCCACCGTCCACTCGTAAATAGTCATCGCAGACGGCGGCAAAATATCGCGGGAACCCGATTAATTCTCGGGTTTCCAACGCGTATTTCACCGATTAATTAGTTTTCCGCACGAGGATTATATCACAAATACTAGTCAAAATTATGCCTGCAGAAAATAAAATAATTAATAATTAATTAAGAGAAACTCAAATCATCCGCGTGCAATCGCACGCACCAGAACCACCGCACAACAGCAACACAAAATGGCCGGAACTACACGGCTCTATATACTCAGGCCAAGCACACATAGAGGAACAACACACGCAGACACACTTGACAACACACACATATGTACACATATATACCGTACACACACCCATCGGAAAAGAAGGAAACAGGCGGCGATATCGCCGGGAAGCAAGAACTCGGCGATGTGAATCACCACGAACAGGGAAGGGAAGGGGAAAATGATTGAAAGAAAGAAAACAGAGGTTACCAGGAAGATTAAGTGAATAATCAAGGGGAAGAGAGACATATATAAGAGTGAGAGAGAGATATGAGAGAGGTTCAGGCGAGAGATGAGAAGTAGGGGCTGTGTATTTTAATTATTTGTTTATTGATTTATTTCCCCAATCAGCAACTAACATGAGGCTACATGACTGCTAAAAATCAACACGTGTCTAGTTTTCCACTTGCAAGCCCGATATCGACCCGTAATTAACAATTAACGAACCGAGTTGCATTTAAAACGGATTCAGAAAATTACGAAAACAGTATTAAAATGTTACAAATATCCCGAAGTTTAAGAAAACATAAATTTTATAATTTTAAAATAATTTCTGAAATGCAGTTTATATCCGCTTTTAGCAATTAAACGAATCGACATGCCGGTGAAATTAATCCCGAAAATTTCAAAAATTATTTTAAAATTCTCGAAATATTCCCAACTTAAATAAATATGAGTTTCATAATTTTTGAAGAAATCTGGAATTAAATATATATTTTATAATTTAAATGTAATCAGAAAATCATACAGGGCTAAATAATTGATAAAATATTGATATTTAAATTTTGTAAAATCCTAAAAATAATTATTAAGATTATAGAATCATAAAACTAATTTTAGAGACAATCCAATTATTTACGGATTTAGAACTCTAATAAAATCACCTTTAAAAATTAAAACAGAATAATATAACTCAATCTTTAACTACACATTCCAATCCTTTGTACCAATAAATCACAGACAAATATCATATATCAATATACTGCTATCAAAACCAAAACACATATTTTATTCAATTACTACTTCCACAATTACCTTTTTAAATAATTCAAAAATACATGGGTCGTTATACTATCGGTATCCACACGAATGCTTGAACTCAAGGATTGGATGTGTACTAGGACAAACTCGTTTCTTCTTGCTCTCTGCATCTTCTCTCTTGGTGGCTAGGGTTTTAGTAAAAGTCTTGCTTGCAAAATCAGCCACAAAAAAGATATCATATAGAGAGTAGAAAACGAATTATAACTCTTAACTAATTAGGAGTTATTATTAATTCAAAATTCCTATTTGTATTATAATTAAGTCTCACTTAATTATTTAACAAATAAATTTCATAATTAATATTAGTAAATTCAAATATCAATATTTATATACTTAATTAATATTATAAATAATTCAAATTACTTTAATATAATTTAAATCCTATTTAAATTAAATTATCCTTCAAGCATTATTATTACGTTGACAACGAATTTTAAATCTAATTTAAAATCGTAAAATCTAGTAATACATCATTTCTACCCAAGTAATAATAATTGAATCGGTGATCGATTAAACCTTTTGTGAATAATGTACAATGTAATATAATCCCTTTAACCATATATTATAGATTAAACTAGAGGCATGTAATGTGTCATCCTCATTATAGTTTTATCCAAGTTTCCTTGATCAATGAGTAGACTATCATAACAAATCAACATTTGAGCATGGCCACGCATTTCATAGTCTAGCTCACACAAGAGGCCAATAATATCACTCCTAAAATAGGAGGGTTAAATCCCATCTTGATCATTCATATTTCTCATACAATTCATAATATACCCAATGTCCACTTTTATCATTATCCGATCTTGACACCGCTTGGTCGCCACACATTTCCCCTACTCCAAACTCGAGCGGGAATTTCATCTTCAAGTGGAGGAATGACGTAATGGCTTCCAATGCCGAGATTGTTGTTCGGACTAGAATGGCATTTTGGCTTGAGTTTGCACTTATTGCATGGAACTTAACTATTTTCCATACTTGGCAAGGCATCGTGCCGAAAAGCACAAGCAAGTCAATGCACAAGCAAGTCAATTGTTCCAACCATTTTTACCTCATTACCCGTGAATCCATAAAGAGGCGAATAGGTATTTTCTAGCTTTCTATCCCCCGTATCCATTCGCGCTAAGGCGTGATGATATAGGATGTCGACGGAACTACCATTATTGACAAGGATCTTTTTTACTGTATTAGTGCCCATTTTGGCGGTGATAACCATCACATCATGATGACCTCTTATGATATTTGGAGCATAATCTTCATCTGAAAAGGATATGACTAGAGATGAAGAGGGTTTGTATCTTTTGGGACATTGAGGATTAACATTACACACTTCTCGGGCGTATGACTTACGAGAGTTGTTTGACATGCCTCCGGAGGCATAACCTCCGAAGATTACATCGATTATTCTGTCATCTTGTCTTTGATGAGTCTGGCCCTGTCCTTCAATATAATGGACGAAATGGCCTTTTCTGATTTTGGATTCAATGAGATTGCTTAATTTATAGCATTGTTCTGTAGTGTGTCCCATATCTTCATGATAATCACAGTATCGAGAGATCGGAGGGCGACCTGGCTTCATCGGCCTTGGAGGTCGAAAGTCGGGTTTTGTCTTTAAAATTGCTAAGATTGTTGCTTTATCGACTGTGAGTTTGGTAAATTCTTTATCTTTTCTGTCATGGGGCTGCCATTTTTTATCTGAAATAGATCATCGCTGATTTTTTTATTGACCTCTCGGGCTTCGACGCTCTTCCTTTCCATTATCTCTTCTCGGCGGTGAACGTCAAGGGGATTTGGAGTCATATATTCGCGTTCTCGGGGACCGGGGACTATAAGTTCTTGACCTGTCATACTTATAGCTAGAGCGTCAGGGAGATCTTATACTACCCACTGCTTCTTGCACTGTCATTCGGTGTTCAATAATTTGAAATACCGCATGAAGATGTTGATGATGTTTTTCTATGAGTTCTTCTAATAAAATGCCATGTCGGCTTCCATCAATGCCTGCTGCTAAATAGTTCATCGCCAAAGGCTCCTCTAAGTCTGTTATCTCAGATATAGCTTGATGAAAGCGACCTAAATAGCTTCTCAAGGATTCGCTAGGCCTTTGACGCATCGTAATCAAAGATTCCGTGATTTTGCCTCCTTAATAGTTGCTTGAAAATCTTTTCTGAAATTTAGCCTTTAATGTAGTCCAGGAATCGATCGACCTAGATGGGAGATTATTGTACTAATATAAGGTTGTGCCCTATAAGCATGTAGAGAAGAATTGGCAACGGGCGACTTCTGAATGTTCATAAAATATCATTCGACCGTTAAAGGTGTTAAGGAATCCGGATGGGTCAGTTGATGCATCAAATTGGTCGAGTGCCGGTGTTTTTAAAGTCCTGTCTATCTTAGCTTTTTCGATGCTTCAAGATAGAGGGCTTTCCACTGGAGCTTCGAATCTCGATTGAGTTTTAACTAGATCACGCAACTGAGCCATGTCTTCCTGCATTTTCAGGAACTCCTCCTGTGATATCGAGTCTGTTGACATCGAACCTTGCGGGGTTCCCCTGAAGAGATTTTCTTGGGGCGTTGAGGTCTTGAATATATAGATTGATTAGAAACTTCCTCCTCATCATAATAGTAATCTTCATCATCCTCCGACAGCTCCACATAATCGAGTTCCTCATCACCACCTTCCTTAATCGACGCATGTTTTAACTCCTGCTACAAACATTGAATTTCTCTTATTTTCTCTAGCTTCGCCTCTAGTCTTTTGGTTTCAGCCTCTAACATCTTGAGTTCCTCATCCGAACCTTCCATACCCTCTATCTCCTGTTCTCATAAAAGCTTCTTCTGCTTCAACTTTTGTATATGCAACTAGCATCACTGGAGAGCACCTGTTTTCCCTTTTCTGTTAAAACACGAGAACGAGTATCTTTGACGATTCTCCTCTTACGTTTGACTGGTGGTCTCTACGCCTGAGAGCCCTCAGGTGGGGGGGTTTTCTCCACCGAAAAAAGCCGTCTTGGCTTGAGGGTCGACGGTGCCTTATCTTTTTCTACTGGATCAACATGCTCTGGTTTTTGAACAGTTTGAATCTCCGCGGTGTTTTCACATTTCTTTGGATCTGCTTCTTCAATGATCATATTGGAGTATCAAATTTAAGAGCTCCTTCTAGCGCCAAATGATGGTCCTAAATATGAGCCATGTTTATGTGACGAACAATACTCTTTATTGATATTTATTTTTCCAAACCCCTCTAAGTAGGGCAATTAGTCTCTATTTATAGGGAGCCTTTAATGGGTTTTTCCACCCTTCCAGGTCGATTAGACTTCAAGGAAGCAGTTGTATTACAATTATTAATATAATAAAACCAAGTCAAAGTGGCACACAGTAGTGAGGAACCCAGTTAGACTGGCTTCTTTTTAAGATACAAATTTCAGCAGATTAATTAATGCAAACTTTTGCTAGATGGAAATCAGAAAAAAAAAATTAGAAAAAACTGAGGTTGTGTTTCACGAAAATTTGTGTGCTACACAATTAATAAATCCCTAGTTGTTTAATGATTTTTAATTATATATTTTATTTCAAAATTATTTATATTTAAATACATATTAGTTTAAAACCAGTGCGATGTACAGATCGCACACATTTTTTTTAATATTCTATAATTTTTTTAAAAAATTTTGAATTCAATTTTTAATTTTGTTCATTTAAAACTTAAATTATATGACCTTATTATAATTATATTAGTAGACGTATATGTTCATAACTATTTAGAACATTTAAACTTATTTAAAGTGATAGCATTGGTAAGGAGGGAAATGTTATAATAACAAAATTATTATTTTATTGAGGGTAAAAATATAATGTCTTTATTATGTTGGGATCTTAAAAAATATTATTTGAGCATGTTGATTCCTTAATCGATTAACAGTAATTCTATAAAAGATATTCGAAAAGGAGAATATTATTGATTGAACGATATAGTTTTATTGATAATTCTATGTGTATTTTAAAAAAATAATATTTATATTTTAATTAAAATTTGATTTTTAGTTCACATCAATAGGATACAAATTTTACTTAGTCTAATGTTAATTTGATTTATCTCGGATCGGTGGTTTATATTATTTTATTTTTATTGGTCGAATTGTATTTTTATTTTAATTTTGTGTTAGTCTGAATCAACTGTATTAATATATTAGTTTTATGTTTTGATATATTAGATTTATTAGTATTTTTAAAAGTATGCAATTATATGCTAAAATAGTTAAAACAATTTATTAATAAGAAAACATTTTTTAACAATTAATATAATATAAATTAAAAATATTAAATATAAAATAAAAGTTGCTTTTAATACTAGCACGAATCATGGTGATAATAAAAACGTGATTTGTGGGAGACGAACCACCTGTCTTTTTTATCATACACATATAATAAATAATATGTAAGTGTTTAATTTAACTTTAAAGATAATTACTTTCACAAAAAAAAAGATAGTTACTTGAATACTTATACAGTTAATTTTAAATAAATTTTGAATAATCGAATTGCAGATATAAAGTTAGGTATAGTACATAAATTAATTATTATATTATTTGATAATCATTTTTTAGTTTGAAAATATATCTAATATATTTGTAACATATTTTTATTAAAAAAGTAAATAAAATGTACATATATAATTTTTAAAGAAAATATCAATATAGACTCGCTTACATATCAATAATCTATATTGGTATTACATATTTAGATAAGTTCGAATTTTAACGAGTCAATGCATTTTAGTTTATTTTGAATTTGAAATCAGAACTTGGCCCATTCTTCAAAAAATACTCGAAATTTTACTAAATAACCCCTAAAAACATCTTCCCATTCTTTGTACCCTTATATTTATATTTTTTTAGATTGAAATTCTATCTTAATTACTTCAATCACATTATAACTCTATTTTTTCACAATATAATTTGTCCACTAATTATTATTATGTTTTGATTCGAAGAACAATTTCGTCTATCGCTATTGCTCAAAAAATAATGTCAGCTACTCATTATCCTGACGAGAGAGTGCTAAAAATCAGAATACACAATTAAATTATTGTGAATAAAATCATCAGGTATATATAAAAATATTATTTTATTCTTATTTTTCACATTATATATATAGAAACTTCAAACTAAAAAATTAATTTTCATATTATTTAATTCAATACATGTAAAAATAAAAATATATTTAATAAAGATATATTGAATAAAACTGCAATTTAATAAATATTATAACTGAAAATATAATAACTGTTAGATATATTTGTGATGTCATGACTAATATTATTTGTGTTTAGTTTTTCAGATTTTACTTAACAGGACAAATCAATACTTAACTAGAAATCAGTACTTATACTGAAGTCAGGACTTAAGATATCAGAACTTAAGTTGTCAGAACTTAAGTTATCAGGAGATATTTATCAGGAGATAATATCAGGACTTAAGGAGACGTTCAGATAAGGAAGGCGGCTGATTAAAAGGAAAGAAGATCGAGACTGAAACAAGAAGAGATATGCATGGAGAAAAAATCTATGAAGAATAGAATACTTGGAAGAAAAGATAACTAGTTGATATATATTAGGAAGCAGAATTATATTCGATATCAATTAGAAGATTATCTTGTAACTGTGTAGTATATGAACACAGACATAGGGTTTACACTATATGTGTTATCTCAATCGAGATTATTATTCATTGTAACCCTAGCAGCTCTCGTGATAATTTGTTCATCACTGAGAGAGAACAGTTCTTTGTAACAGAGTTTATTGTGTTGAATAAAATCTGTGTTTTGTTACTTGAGTTCTTATATTCGATTTGATTGTAGTAAACACTGTATTCAACCCCCTTCTACAGTGCGTGTGACCTAACAAGTGGTATCAGAGCTATCTGTTAACATACATACTGTAAAGATCCAAAAACAATCATGTCTGAAGAAGCACAAACTCCAACCACGCCCACCAAAACTGAAGAAACTCCAAAGACTCAAATCCATAATCGATATGAGACTATTAGGGTTCCCATACTGAAACCTTCTGAGTATCCCATATGAAAGGTGAGGATGTCTATGTTTCTGGAAGCTATAGATCCAGAATACCTTGACAGAATTAATGAAGGACCACATAAGCCAACCAAGCTCTCTGTTATAGTTGCAGATCAACCAGCACAGAATGTACCAAAGGAGAAAAGTGAATATACAGCTGATGATATCTCATCTATTGCAAAGGATGCAAAGGTAAGACATTTGTTGCACAGTGCCATTGATTATGTCATGTCAAACATGGTAAATAACTGCAAGACTGGAAAGAAGATATGGGATGTCTTGGAGACAAGATGCCAGGGAACTGATTCAATTAAGAAGAATAGGAGGACAATACTCATTCAAGAGTATGAGCACTTTGACTCAAAACCTGAGGAGTCATTAACTGGTTTATATGATAGATATGTCAAACTCTTGAATGATCTGTCACTGGTGGATAAAGAATATGATCTTGAAGATACTAATCTCAAATTCCTTTTAGCTCTTCCTGAAAGTTGGGATTTGAAGGCCACAACTATAAGAGACAACTATGCTCTTGATAAAACTACTCTTGATGAAATTTATGGTATGCTCAAGACCCATAAACTTGAGATGGATCAAAGAAGCAAGAGGCATGTGAGAAAATCAAGCACAGTTGCTCTTAAGGCTGAGGAGGAATCCCCTAAAGTGGTTGTCTCAAAGAAAGGCAAAGGAAAGGCTCTCATCACAAAGTCTAATATTGAGTCATCAAGTCCTAATAGTGATGAGGATTCAGAAACTGAAAGTCTATCTGAGATGGACCCTGATGAAGAGATGATGAAGCTGTGTGCTTTTATGGTGAAAGGAATCACAAAGATTGCATACAGGAAATCCAGAAAGGAAAAAAAGTTTTCCAGGAAAGGTGCAAGTTCTGATAAGAAAGGTTTCAGAAAATCTGAAGGCAAAGGAGGAAAGTCTGACAGAGGAGATTACTCAAATGTCAAATGTTATAACTGTAGTGAGAAAGGCCACATATCTCCTGATTGCAAGAAAGTGAAGAGTGACAAAGGCAAGGCACTTGTCACAAAGAAGAAAACCTGGACAGACGGTTCAGATTCTGAAAGTGAGGTGAACTATGCCTTGATGGTAAATGCTGATAGCAGTTCTAAAGCTGCTTTGTTAAAGGTACCTCAAACAACTTATGCTTTTCATACTGATGATATTACTGAGTTGAGAAGATATCTTAAAACCATGTTCATTAGTTATAGAGATCAAACTTTAACATGTGAAAGATTAACTTCTGAAAATCTTGCTTATAAAAAGATGAATGATTATTTAGAAAAAGAGTTAGTTATGTTCCATCAAACTCAAAAAGATAGAGATGAATCTTTCTATGTTAGAGATGAAGTGCTTAAAATGAATGAATCTCTAAAAACTGAGTTAGAAAAGGAAAGAGAGATTATCAGGACTTGGACTAACTCTGGCAGAACAACTCAGAATTTGTTAAGTAGTGGAAACTGGAAAGAGGGCTTAGGTTATGGAGATGATAAGAATAATAAAGGAACTGTAGAAATTGAGCCTATAGCTATTAAACAGAAGCCAAAGATAAATCCTTTTAAGTTTGTAGCTGTAAAGTCTGAAAGGATATCTTCGATATATTATTTATTTTGGTATTTGTATGATTAAACATAAAATTAAGAACATGTAGATCCTCTCTATTAGAACATGAATTAAATTGATCCAAATCAAAGTCAAAAAGTCAAACTAGCAAAATCATGTCTTTTAAACAGATAAAAGAGATATTCCATTCTTGCAAAATATCAAAACTATATCCTTATGGAATATATCTCTAAGGCAATATGATCAAAGAAGAAACATCAAGATATGATATTTCTTAGATCTGTGTTGCAACAGGAATAGGGCAACAAGCTCGAATAAGGAATATTGCAGAAATACTCTTTAGAGATCTCGTTCTATATCAAAAATGTTTTACTCTTCGCTCCTAAAATATTTTTTACATCCTTCAAAAGAGTTTTTACTCAAACTTTATTAATATTCATGGTTGAAGTATTAATATCCATTTTTACACCCATTCTGTGTGTTCGTAAAGTAATTTTCTCCCGTTTCGTAAAATCAGTATTTCTCGGAGAAAATTAATCAAAAATACTCAAAAATATTTCCCACCACTCAAATATATTTTATATATTAGGAAATATATTTTAAGTATTTATACAAGTCAAAACTTTGGTCAAAAGATCCATCTCCTTTATTTCAAGACCAACGATATTTTTATTCGGAAGAAAGGCTGATAGAACAGTTTCAATTTTAAATAAAATACTTCCACATGCTATAATGACTTGAAATTTGTTATGTATCATTTAAATGGTATATTCTAAGTATGGTAAAAATTTCGTAGCATTCAGAGAATTTTTGTCCGGGCACAAAAATCGAGGCAGTTGGTCCCACAGTTGACCACGTTTGACCTAGTTACCTTTGATTAAAGTTGACCAAAACTTGCAGGACATCATTTTATAATAATTAGGTAATTATAGTATTTTTTATGATATTTATTTAAGAGGATTTGGGGTGGTCATAATTAATGGTGCTTAATCCTTAATTAAAGTAATTAAAGAATAATTAAAAGAAAAGGAAAATATATATTTAATATATATATATATATATATATATTTCAGCTGAGATTTGAATGGATACTAGCTTGTGCTTCCTTCCCACTTGAAAAGAAACACAACCTACTTTCCAAGTCATCAGTCCATGTGATACACTCCATCCACCATTCATTCATTCTCAAATCTCAACCATTCAATCCACCCAACTCCTCCTATAAATAAACCCCCACCCCAACCCATTTTCTTCAAGCTAAAGAGCCACAAAGTTTCTAGAATTTTTTCAGGAAGTGCTTTTCTTAATCTCTTTCAAATTCTATACACACACTTTTTCTCAAAAACCTTCTCTCTCTTCTATATACTTACATATATACAAGGTTTTTGAAACCCAAGCTTAGCTTCACCCAACCAACCTTTATCCCACCAAGTGAGCTCATCCACTACCACTTCCCGGCCTCCCGAAGGGCTGTCCAAATTTGACCAAAGTGCCAAAATCCGGCCGAACCTCCGGTGAATTTTTCCGGCGAACTTTTCCCACCGTTTTTCAAAAGTGGTTAGTTTTAGCTTCTTATTTGAGTTCTTTGTATTTAAGCCTTGTACTTAACTTCTCTACTTCATCTTAAGCTCTAATACAAGTTCTCTTATAAAGGAAGTTTTCGGGGAGAACTTAGATTCAAACTCGGAATTCGAATAAGTACTTGATCTTCATAAAAATCATTCCAACAAGAAGATCTAAAAAGAAAAGTACTTTATCTCCAAGGGGAGATTATATTTGACACAAGTACGAGTTAGCCAATTATTTCTTGCACTTTAATTGGATCTTGGCTAACACTCATTCATCCTCATAAAATAATTACGAAGTTTAAGTGTAGTCCCTTCTAGCATCTTTAGTGCTCTCCGGGGGATTATTACTTGTCTCATATAAACACTTCATAATTTGTCAAATCTTAAAACGGATCGTACGAGTTAGACAATTACTTAACGCTCTTTAATTGGATCTTGTCTAACTAATAACGTACATATAAAATATGACGAAGTAAAAGTGTAATCCCTTTGAACATCTTTAGTGTTCCGGGGGATTATAGCTTGTTTCATATAAACTACTTCGTAATCATTTGTTATTTAAAGACGAATCAAATCCATGAGTTAGCCAATTATTTTCACGCTCTTTAATTGGATATTGGCTAACACATATCGTGTATATAAACAATTACGAGACATATCGTATAAGCCCCTTCTAACATCTTTCAGTGTTCCGTGGGGTTATTATTCGATATATATAAACTACTTATAATTATTCGTCTAAACTTCAAAAGCACAATCTTACGCCAATTACTTGCACTTATAATATTTGGATCTTGGCTAAGAATCATAAAACTTATACAAGTGCTTGGAGTTAAAAGTATACTTTGACCACATAAGTGTCAAAACAGAAGTATACTAAAATCCTTAAGCCTACGAGCGTAACGGATAAGTTACAATTCCGAGATTGTAACTAAAGTATTCTTCGATTTATAAATACATAATCGAAAGAAGAAGAATACTAAAGAAGTCAAAAGTCATAAGTGCTTAACATAAACAGGGACTTCTCATATTACTCCACAACTTTATTAAATCTATAAAGGAGTAATTATAAATATACTTGACCAACTTGTATTATTCTTAAGTCAAGTATTGTTATTTAGTTTTAATATTCTTATTTGAATATTATACTAATTGTGGGCTAGTACAGTAACATACTAGTTCAAACCATCTTTTATATACTTGGTTTGTTTCATGGATTGTCTTATTAGTTTTGTAGTGAGGTGAAGTGACGTGAGGTTATTCTCACTCTAAGACCCAAGTCCTAGACGTACTAACGGGGAGTTAGTAGTCTTCGCACCGTGAAGAAGAGGAAAGACCCAAAACCGGATCACTAAGATCCAAGACCGATAAAAGCTAAAGAAGTCAAGTCCACACAAAGGCTCTACAACAACTTTGAAGAAATAGCGGGGAGTTATTGTCTAAGATAAGTTGTGTAGGTATTACATTTATTTTGATGTGGTGACCCTTATGTTACGCACCAAGACAAATACTTGTAAAGGGTGTAAAAGCTTCTCCGCCTACTAAAGGAGCAAGTTTATTATAAGGGAAAATCCCGAGTCCGGGAGAGGAGCTCGGGGACTGGAGTAGGGGTGAGCGAATCTATTAGAGGTTGCGTCATCGCGAACCAGGATAAAATCACCGTATGGTATTTTCTTTCCTTGCACTTTATCTTCCGCACATATAAACTGCATAACCACTCGGTAAAGTTTTAAAAAGGGATAAAATATTTTTAAAATGCCACAAAAAATTTTAAATTGGTGATTAAGCTATTCAACCCCCCTTCTATCTTAAAATAGCCCTCTTGCGGGACCTTACAATTGGTATCAGAGCAGTGCTTTTTAACGTGTTTATTAAGTGATTTGCAGATTTACAGGCACAACAAAAAGTGATCCGGAATGGCATATATTAATCCTGTTGGATGTGGTGAAGGTCTATCTAGCTCACGACCTCCTCTATTTGATGGCACCAACTTTGCAATATGGAAAATGAGGTTTCGTATTTATGCCAGATCTCAAGGAGTCAAAGTTTGGATGGCTATCGAAGACGGTGTTCGCATTCCTACCAAAACTATCGATGACATCATCGTCGAAAAGAAGGTTAGTGAATACAACTTAGAGGAAGAAGCCACAATGAATATAGCCGCAAAGGCGGAAATGGTTCTCACAAGTGCACATGCAGAAAAAGAATATAAAAGAGTAAATAATTGTAAGTCGGCACAAGAAATGTGGAACAAATTAGTGGTAACCTATAAAGGAACCACTGATATAAAAGATTCTCGGATGGATACATTGATCTAAGAATACGAGAACTTTAAAGTCCAAGAAGGAGAAAATACATCGATATGGAAACAAGATTTACTCATATTATCGATGAATTATCTCAACTTGGAAAGAATTATAATCAAAATGAAAAGAATAGAAGAGTGCTCAAATTTCTACCTCCTAGTTGGAAGGTTAAAGTCACTACTATAAAAGAGATGCACAACTTAAATGAGTATAAGATTGATAACCTATTCAGAAATCTTCGTGCTTACAAAGAAGATAATGTTCCGGAAAAGGTTTCCCTAAAGGTGGAGGATAAAAAGAAAAATATGGCTCTAAAAGCCATATTAATTGATGAAGATGAAAACGACGAAGAGTTAAACGAGGAACTCCAAAATCTCGATGAGAGTGAAATTGCTCTACTCACGAGACAACTTTGCCGTGTGCTTCAAAGCAAAGCTCAAAGATACAGAAAAGGCTTCCTAAAATCAAATAATCAACAAAGAGTTTTTAACTCTAACGGAAGGTCAAATTACTCTCAAAATTATTCTTCCAAGTATAAGAGTAATTATCCATCAACGAGTTACAATAAAGGCAAATGCAATTAAAATATAAATACATATAGTAATGCCAATGCCTCTACAAACCATCTTGTTTACACTCCTCCAAAACCTAAAGATCCATCTCCGGAGGAAACACAAGATGTGTGTTTCGAGTGTAAACAACCCGGTCTTTATAAAAGGGAAGTCCTAAACTTTCAAAGGGACGAAGTCTCGTGGCCAAAAATGGTTGGGATCTAAGTGAAGATGAAGAATCCCCGGAAGCTAGTGAAGAAGTGGTGAATCTATGCTTGATGGCTCTCGGAGAAGAAACTACATCTAGGGAAATCTCTTCTACAAATGAAGAGGTAACATCTAACTACGTCTCAATTAAATCATTACTGGATGAATCTAATTTATCACTTATGGACATGAATAAGCATGATTTAATTGGACTTGTGGTAGAATATAAAAGTAAATACAAAGATGTTGATCAAAGGCTTCACTTAGTATGGTTCGAGAAAATAAAAATAGAAGAAATACATCATACTCAAAATAAAGAGTATACTCGGATGACGGACTCAAGAGTCCAAGATGAAAAAGAGATTACATCTCTAAAAGATCAAAACTATCTCATCAAGGTTGAAGTAAATAAACTTCAAGAAAATATAATCAACCTTGAAACAGAGAATATATCATTAATTCTCAAAGACGAAGAGATGGAACATGAAAAGATACAACTGAATGATAATATTTGTAAACTTCACGTTGATCTATTGAACTTAAAGATTCTAAATGAATGAAATGTTCAAGATATAGAAACATCTTATAAAAACAATCTTGATAAAGAAAATGAGCTATTAGAAACCAATGAGCTTAAAGGTGAAGCTTTAAGGCTAAAAGAAGAAAATTATAAACTCATAGCTTAAATTAAGGATCAAGAAAGAATCCTTAACAACAAGATTGATGCCTTAAAGAAAGAAAATGAAAATCTTGAAGAAGTCATTCAAAGATTTACAAAAGGCAATAAGATGTTGGATCAAATGGTGCATACGAAAACCTCATATAATCATGAAGGTTTGGGATATAATAAGAATTCTTCTCCTAAAGGAAATACTCGGAGATTTGTATCACCAATAAAGACTTCACCCGAATCACCATCTTATAAATGTTCTTATTGCAATAAAATGGGACATACCATTCAATATTGCAAATTCAAGAATGGTGAAGTTAAGGGGAAGCATGTATGGATTCGTAAGGAATCATACAAGAAAGATGATAAACGTATGCCTCATAAAAATATGGAATATAAGAATCCAATGTAACAATGGTCTCATCAACCAACTATGGTTCAAAATAGAAACACACAATATCATGTAAATGGATGTGCATTTAGAAGACAAGAACCTCTTAGTAGAAATGCTTATGCTACTTACCATGCTAATAATAGATATAACGTTTATCATGCTCCATCAAGATTTTATGATAGCTCTAGGTAATATCAACCTCAAACTAGGCCTTATGCATCTAGAAATATTTATATGCCTAATGATGATTATAACATGCCTAGATTCTTTCATAAATCAAATGTTATATATAATGTACTAACCCCAGGACCCTCAAGACAAAGGGGTACCTATAAATTTAACTAATCATGTATGTAGGTTTATCTTGCCGCGAAACAAGATATATGGTACCTTGATAGTGGATGTTCAAGACATATGACTGATAATAAGTCACTCTTGAACAACATTAAAAAGGTTACCGCGTGGAGCGTAACATTTGGTGATAGTAGTAAAGGAAATATTGTCGGCATCGAAGATATCGGAAATGGGAAAGTTAAAATTTTTGACGTTCACTTGGTCACCAGGTTAAGGTACAACCTTCTCTCCATCAGTCAATTATGTGACAATGATTACAAGTTAATTTTCTACACTACTCATTGTTCTATATTAGATAAATTTGGAAAGTTGGTTCTCACTTGCCCTAGAAATAAAAATGTTTATACATGTGACATGAGAAAGCAAGTGAACGTGTGCCTAATCAATATAAATGATGATCCATTGCTATGGCATCGAAGATTAGGACATGCCAACATGAAGTTGATTAAGAATATATCAACTAAAGACCATGTCCGAGGTATACCAAAACTAAACTATCATAAAGATCATACTTGTGAAGCTTGCAAAGTTGGTAAACAAATTCGAGCTTCTCATAAAGCAAAGCTTATGGTTTCTACCTGGAGACCTCTCGAGCTACTACATATGGATCTTATTGGTCCGGTTCCAATACAAAGTCTCGGAGGTTGCTCATATACGTTGGTAGTTGTGGATGATTATTCACGATTCACATGGACTGAATTTCTCAAAGCCAAAAGTGATGCTTTTGAATCCTTCTCATCCTTATGTAAAAGGATTCAAAATCAACAAAATAAAACCATAGTCTATATAAGGACTGATCATGAGAAAAAATTTTAGAATTCAAGTTTCACCAACTTTTGTGATGAACATGTCATCATACATAATTTTTCCGCTCCATACACTCCTCAATCCAACGGAGTAGTTGAACAGAAAAATAGAACACTCCAAGAAATGGCTAGCACAATGCTAAATGAATATCGTCGACCCAAATATTTTTGGGCCGAGGCTATGTCAACCGTTTGCCATATTCTTAATCGGGTTTTGCTACGACCTATAAAACAAAAGACTCCTTACGACTTATATTTTGGCAAAACTCCGAAACTAAGCTACTTTCGATATTCGGAAGCAAGTGCTTCATATTAAATTCAAAAGAGTACCTTACGAAGTTTGATCCTAAATCAAACGAAGGCATATTTCTTGGATACTCGAACAATAGTAAAGCTTACCGAGTGTTTAACCTCAAATCGCTTGTAGTGGAAGAATCTATGAATGTCGCTTTTGATGAAAGTAAACCACCGGTGAAATATAAAGATCTTGTTGACCAAGAAAATGTTGAACAAGATGATATTGAAAAGGTTATTCGACAATTTAAAAATATGGATCTCGGGACTCCTGTACATAAAAATTCATTAGAATTGGACGAAAAGGAAGATGAACTTCCTCAAGCAATTCCCACTATAAAAAGTCATCCATTAGATAATGTTCTTGGAGACTTAAGGAAGGGAGTTTAAACGCGGTCACAAGTTCAAAACGTTGTGAATCATCTTAGTTTTCTATTTCAAATAGAACCTAAGACCGCGAAAGAGGCTTAATTAGACGAGGATTAGATTTTTGTTATGCAAGATGAATTGCTCCAATTTACTCGTAGTAAAGTGTGGGAACTTGTCCCTAAGCCTCATGAAACTTCCATAATTGGTACAAAATGGGTATTTCGAAATAAATTAGACGAGAATGGAATGGTAGTTCGAAATAAAGCAAGATTAGTTGCACAAGGATATACCCAAATGGAAGGAATAGACTTTGATGAAACATATGCACCAGTAGCAAGAATTGAATCAATTCGAATGCTATTGGCTTATGCTTGTCATAAAACTTTAAAGTCTATCTAATGGATGTGATATCTGCCTTCTTAAACGGGATTGTGGAAGAGGAAGTATATGTGAAACAACCTCCCGGGTTTGAAGATGCAACATATCCCGATCATGTCTATAAATTATATAAAGCTCTATATGGCTTAAAACAAGCCCCAAGAGCATGGTACGAAAGGTTGAGCAAGTTCCTACTAGACAATAAATTTAAGATGGGAACGGCCGATAAAACCTTATTTACGAGGCAAGAAAAAGATGATATATTGCTCGTACAAATACACGTAGATGACATCATTTTTGGATCAACAAATGATGCACTATGTAAAGAATTCTCTAAAAATATGAGTAAAGAATTCGAGATAAGTATGATGGGAGAATTAAACTTCTTTTTGGGATTGCAAATAAGGCAATCTGATGAAGGCATCCATATCTCTCAATCCAAGTATTGTAAAGAGATGTTGAAAAAAATTCGAATTGGATAATGCCAAACCCATCTCTACTCCTATGTCTACATACGATAAATTAACGGAAGATCCAAAAGAA
The DNA here is from genome assembly GCF_009905375.1 of Apium graveolens. Lineage (NCBI taxonomy): Eukaryota > Viridiplantae > Streptophyta > Magnoliopsida > Apiales > Apiaceae > Apium > Apium graveolens. The sequence goes on along the minus strand of NC_133650.1, from coordinate 86,579,435 downwards.
ATTCTCGTAGATACAAAGAAATATCAAGGAATGATCGGTAGCTTGCTCTATATAACTGTAAGTCATCCCGATATTCAATATAGTGTTGGTAAGTGTGCTAGGTTTCAAGTAGCACCTAAAGAATCCCATTTATCCGCGGTAAAAAGGATATTGAGATCTCTTAAAGGAACCACTGATGTTGGTCTTTGGTATCCAAAAGGAATACCATTTGACTTAGTATGTTTTTCTGATTCGGATTATGTCGGGCATTTAGTCGACATAAAAAGTACTAGTGGTCCTTGTCAGTTTCTCGGTGGATGTTTAGTTTCTTGGTTTTCAAAGAAACAAAATTCCATATCCATCTCAACAACCGAGGCTGAGTATATAGCAGCTGCAAAATGTTGTGCTCAAATACTTTGGATGAAGCAAACACTAGCTGACTATAATATAAAATTTGATGTGATCTCAATCTTATGTGATAATACGAGTGCAATTGATCTTATCAAGAATCCCGTATTACATTCTAGATCTAATCATATAGATGAGAAACATCATTTTTTACGTGATCATGTCAATAAAGGCGATATAAAAATGACTCATATTGATACTGAGATCAATCTCGCTGACATATTCACAAAACCATTAAATTCCGAAAGATTCACTAAACTCCGCTTGGATTTAGGAATGTTGGAATTTGTGAAATAATGGTTTATATAAAGAACAATTGAGAATTATAAAGAAGTCTCAACGATAAGGATATTCTCCCGATCAGGTTATTAAGTTTATCTGAAGCTCAGATTCGTCAATAAAGAAATTTATTGATCGGGTTAAGATAACTTAAATAGCCCAGATTAACCGGGAAAATAAACTTAATCGAGTGAGTATTTATTATTCCATGAGATTTATAAATATTTAGAAAGTCCTTCTTATATAAACTGATTATTATTTTTTAGTTATTTATATATATTTATATATATATATATTGTGTTCTTAAATATATATATATATATATATATATATATATATATATATCTAGTCTCATTTTTTTAGATATATCTATAAATATATGTTATTTAAGTATATATATACTTCTGTGATATTTATATATATATATTTAAATATTTTGAAAATAATTATATAAAAATAAAATAATCCGGCTATTTTTTAAAATAGTTTTATAAAAGAATTACTTTTTAGTGGTCCCTTATTAACCATCCCAAATCAATTAAATATATCAGGCCCATGTATTTAATTTATAAAAATATCTATTTCAGCCCAATCAAAAACCCAACCCATGTTTATTTTTTAGCCCAAACTACAAAACCATACAAATCCTAGCCATTGATTCATAGATCAAGTCAATCTCAGCCATTAATTAACTAAAATATATAAACCTATTTTTATGTCTATAGTGTCATTTGACACGGTTCTGTTGAAACCCTAATCTCTAAACACTCTCTCATCTCTCTTCTTCTTTCAGTGTCTTTCAAAGAACCCTAGATCGATTTCTTCATTTTTCTCTTTGATTCTCGATGAAATTCATCAGATATTATACTTATATTTCATTATTCGTAGTTAGGAACATACGATTAATGTATAATCGTGATTGGGTTGCTAAAATCAAATCGATTTTGGTGATAAAAATCGACGATTTGCATATAAATCGAACGAGAATCATCAAATCGGACATTAAACTGATTAATTAATATATATATATATGTATCTACAGTTTTGGTTGATCAATTCTATGAAGCCCTAACATTTTTTTTAGTTTCACAAAGGAGAAGACCAAATCGATTCAAAATCGATTCTGAGAAGAAGATACAAAGATGCATGCGGCTTGAATCAACGGATTGGATGTTGACTCAGTCCGACTGAGTCAACCAGGTAAGACCTATCAGTCTGGCCAGACTCTAGGCTCAGGTGAGAATTTTGTATTTTTTTCAGTCGCATTTGATTGATTTTTGTGGTTAAAGGACTTAACTGAAGTTGAATCGAACATTATTTGATTAAATCACACCTTAATTATGATATCAGTGTTCTGTGATATGGTTTTGATGAAGTTATGAATTAATAATACTCTGTGTTTGATCGAATTAATAGTATAAAGCTTGGATTATTGATATAGAGTTTGTGTTGGATTTACGATTATTTATTGGATTTGTGATTATCTAGTGGATTTGTGACTGTGTTGGATTTGTGACTGTTGGATTTGTGATTGTCTGTTAGATTGGTGATTACTTGTTGATTATGAAGTTCAGTCAAGAAATTTTTTTAATTAATCTAAACTGTATCTTAATGGTTGCTTAAAGTGGTAAATTCGTATATAATAATCTGTTAAAGAACATGCTTGGTTAAAGTCTGTGAAAATGTTTGTTCAATAATTTCTGTGAAATTGTTTAAAATAAGGTCTATTTGCTTGGTCAATTATGGATTTTTGGTATAAGCTTCACTAATAAAAGATTGGTTATTGATATTAATTAATTTAAGTCCAAGAAAGTCAGTGTCTTAGTTGATTTGACTTTAAGTTCCCTGATAACTCTGTGTACTTCATGAATTCTTATTTACCTAATGATGGAGTTACCTAGGTATAAATCATGTTGAATTGAGTCTTTAACGCTGCCTTTTGTATTTTTAATCTAATTACCTGATTAATCCTTGCAGAACTATAAGTATATGTGATTATGATATGTGTGTTATTAAAGCATATTACTTAAGTTATTAAGGTTACTATAAGTATATGTGATTAGTTGTTTAACATTTGTCTGTTCAAACCACACCAAATTAATCTAAGATTACTAAGATATTAAGGTTGTATAAGTGTGTGTCCAAATGTATTTGCAAGCTGTCCTGTTTGCTTTCTTAAGCTGAATACATTGAATTGGATAAAAAAATGTCTTGTTGACTGCAATCCCTACTTGTCTATTTGAACAGTGTACTATTCTGTGCATTTTTTATTTACTTGTGCAATTAGAAGAAATCAGAAAAGGTATTATCAAGAACTGGTTTGTGTAATCTCTAATTAACAGAAATAAATAATACACTCATACACCAGCCCTCATAATAAGACCTGGCAGGGGAGCCTAGAGCATCCCTGTATCTGGATCACTGCTGTGATTAATGGCCACTTAGAAAATTAAGGTGACATTTTATTTTAACTCACTACATTTAAAGTGTTATATTTGATATAAATGATATGACTGTTGTATTTCCTTGAATGCCATTTGAATTAAATGAAAACTGATTGTGTATGCCATGTTCTGTGTTTAATTGTGTATGACATTCTCTTGGTTGCATCTCATTAATAACATAGTTTCTTGAGATATAAATGTTACATTCTTTATTAAACATTTAAATTTTCAGAACATTAAATTTAGTTCCAAAAAGTAACAATCTGTCTGCATTAATCTTTTCTAAAATCTGAACATCCTTAAATGCTTTGCTTGTCACTTGCTAAAGTCTATGTGGTAGAGTAAGCTGCTTTTCACCTTTATGTCACACATTCTCCCAAATCTGTGTACTTTTTGTACTTCTAATAGTACTAAAATAGTATTTCCTAGTACCAGTTGCATATGCCATCTCTCAAAATTCATACCCTAGCTGCATTATATACATACCTAGGATTTGGAATTATGTAAACCATGCCCCTGCACATCAAACTCTTTGCCAACTTATTTAATGAAAATCACTGTTCATGAACAGTGAAAGTTATTTTCCAGAAAATTATTTTTCTAACTTAAATTGTATTCTGTGCTATGTGCATGCATATATACTTGTTTAACTTGCTGCATTCATACACAAAAACACAGTTCATTTTGCATTACTCCACTTCTCTTGCAACATGAACCTAAATGCTAACCCTTTTTATCCTAAACCCAGACCACTGATTGAGAACCCATATCTTCTTGAAGATATGGAGAAAAATCAGTTTCACCATCACAAATCATCAGCCTTCAAAACTATTCAATCTTCATATCCTAAACACTATCATAAAAGACATTTTCCACCTAAACAACTCAGAAAGGGATACAAAAATCACACCATTCCTTTCTACCAAAGCAGAAAATTTCAGAACCCTCATTCCCCTAACCTTAGACCAACTAAGCCTTTCCAACCACAAGTCTATACCAGGAAAGCCAATCTCAGACAAGAACCAAACCCTAGCCCAAACATAAATAAACCAAAACCTCCACCACCAAAACTATCTAACCCATCAAACTCCAAAAAGTTTCTTGAACTCATAAAAAATGTCCAACCTGGCACTTGTGTGGATGTTAAAGGTGAAGTGGAGTTCATCATTAGAAGGGCTAAATGGGATGGTTTAATGTACAATCTAGGAAAATAGTATTTCACTCATCTCATGGGGGAATTTTATTGCATCATGAACATAATTAAAGGGGTAGAGGGCATCTTGCATTTCACTACTACAGTGAATAGGAAAGTTATTTGTGTAAATAACAAGAGCATAAATAGAGCACTGCATTTACCTCTTCATCTATGTGAGTTGCCATGTGAGGACATATTTTCTCTGTTTGTGTTTAATAAGTCTGAATTTGAACTTATGGTAGGAATGTTTTGTATGTCTGATGTGCCTGATGGTCTCTGTGATGTCAACTGTGGTATTCACTTTAAACATTTCACTAGCACTTTCCAGCACCTTGCTCTCATTATTAGGTCTAATGTTATGCCTAAGCCTAATCAGAGCAAATATTTTAACTTCTTTGATATGAAAATCATACATCTGCTTGCTAATAACAAAATCAATTTCAGTATCTCCTATGTCATTCTCTTGATCATGATAAATGCTCATCTTGTTGATTATATGCCATATGGCATGTTAATTACTTCTCTCTTTGCAATCTGCAACATTCCAATGCCTGAAATCTTTGCAAATCTGGCTGATTCATAAATCACCAATGACCATTTTAGGCCACAAGTGCCCTTGATGCACTATGAACCTCAAGAGGTCACCCATGTTGTCATTCCTCAGTTCATCAGAGAGGAAGATGTCTTTCTCTCTAAATTTGAGTCTGTCAAGGCCATGTTTAATGAACTAAAAATGGAACTTAAGAGAGTAAAAACTAAAAATGATGAGGTTAAGGAAAAGGTAGGAGAACTAGAAGGCATCACTGCATCTTGTAAACATAGGATTGCATATTTAGAAAACCTAGATGCATCTACACTAGGAATAAATTGCATGTCTGACCAAGAAATTGTCAATTCCTTTCAAGTTCCTTTGAGTGAGAACACTGCAATGATTCATGACTTATGAGAAGTAAGTGTGGAAGCTAGAGGTCAATTGATTGATAATCTGCCTGATTTAATCCATGTCTGTGATGCTGATGGTAATGTTATTGGATGATCTGTGTTGATGTTCTTGCTACTGAATGATTAAGTGCCTTGTTGTGTTGCTGCTTCTGCACCCTTCTTGCTAATCTATTACTGATCTGTTGTATTTCTTTTGGTGTAATTTGAACTAAACCTTTGGATTTTTGATTTGATGTTTGTAACCTTAACTCTGTTGTAATTTGGTTGAACCTACTGGAGTGTATGCACTTCTAATGCTGTGTAATCTGTAAGACAAGTGCAGAACTTTGTTCTATTTAATCAGTGAACCACACTGATTGATATGAACACTTTTGTTCAATATAATATAATCTGCATTCTGTTACATCTGGTGTTGCATACTCTATCATACTTATACTATACTTTTTGCTCTTAAATTCACTAACAAATCTCTGCAGGAACACAGTCAATTCTGACTTTAAAATTCTCTGAGTCTTAGTATTAGAATATAAATTTATGTTTACGGTTGGTGATGCATTCTGGCTTAGTGTCATGTTTTATTATGTTCCCTAATCAGCTCTGTCACTAATATGTGAAGTTGATTATTTCTAAAAAATGTCTTTAGATTACTCTGTCAGTTTAATCTTATCTACCAAATTGACTGTCAAATTAACTTTCTATAAATGTTTGCTCATGTCTCTTTCAGATCAGCTGAAAGTTAAGCTATTTGGTAACTGGTATATGTGTGTATTATCTAACAAATATGCAGGCTAACCACACGCATGCACAGCTCAAAACTGATCGAGCTTAGTTTATGGAAACATTATGTTAACATCATCAAGTCTCATTCTTCTAAGGTATGACAGGTTTATATTCTTATTCTATAATAATCCTATTTCCACACACACATCAGGCTGTTGTATTAAGTCCCAGTATTAAACCAATCCAACTGAATCTTTTGTGGTAAGTGAATGAGTAAAAGATATTGAGTTTCATTGTATGTGTAATAGATAGTTTCGAAAAGTCCAGCTCCTTAGAATGTATTAGCTTTCCAAAATGTATAATCTGCTACTTGGCTCTAAAATAGAAATAGAATGTATTAGTAATTAGATGTTGTAATATGACAGTAGCTGGCAAAGTCGATTTAATCGAATAGAATGTATTAGATCTCAGACCTTGTAACATGAACATTATTTGCATTAGTGACAGTTTTTGTAAATTGTGATTGAAAATTATGTATGCTAGAATGTCAATCACTAAGGAAGTATTTACATGAATTTTGGTCTTTAAAGATTGAACAAAATTAAAGATTGGCTTAAATCCAATTTGTCTAAAGCTACATGAATTTTATCAAACTGAAAAGAACTTGCTAAAACTAAATTGACTGATCATTGATTTAAGTATAGTTCTATCAGACGACTAAGTCATACCATCATACTTATCAAAATTGTTTTTAAACTGCAATATTTGGTAATCAATAATAGTGAAAAAGGACTCATCATAAATAGATATAATCAAACACTGAATTTTGTACAAACAATATGCTATCTTTTCGGTCAAACCATGCATGTATAAGAATCTCTTCCTAATGCTAAACTACATGTATTATATCTCAAAAGTATTGTTTTAACTGCTTTCTTTCCATACATACAAAAACAGACCAAACTTACCATACATATCATTTTATTAATTTCTACATGCTCAAATACATGTATTTGACTAGAAATATTAATCAAAATGCCATGTTTTCTAACGTTAATGCTTTTTAGATAAAATTCTACATATTCTTTTTGGCATGTACCAAACAAAAGGGGAAGAGAAATTGGACCCCTTAATGCCTTAATGTTTAATTTTTTTCAAAATTTTTGAATATTGATATACAAGGATCTATATATATATGCTTCTATTATTGTATGATACATCTAACAAAGTATTTTACAGGATCTCAAGAAAGAGATTTAATCTCTAAGTATATAAATGCTTTATGTGCAAAATATTTTTTAAAAATTCATGCATACACCAAGGGGAAGCACACACTATTAATTTTATGTTTGTTTGGCAAATACCAAAAAGGGGAAGATTGAAAGGATATCTTCGATATATTATTTATTTTGGTATTTATAAGATTAAACATAAAATTAAGAAGATGTAGATCCTCTCCATTAGGACATGAATTTAATTGATCCAAATCAAAATCAAAAAGTAAAACTAGCAAAATCATGTCTTTTAAACAGATAAAAGAGATATTCCATTCTTGCAAAATATCAAAACTATATCCTTATGGAATATATCTCTAAGTCAATATGATCAAAGAAGAAACATCAAGATATGATATTTCTTAGATCTGTGTTGCAACATGAATATGGCAACAAGCTCGAATAAGGAATATTGCAGAAATACTCTTTAGAGATCTCGTGCTATATCAAAAATGTTTTACTCTTCGCTCCTAAATATTTTTTTACATCCTTCAAAAGAGTTTTTACTCAAAGTTTGTTAATATTCATGGTTGAAATATTAATATCCACTTTTACACCCATTATGTATGTTCGAAAAGTAATTTTCTCCCGTTTCGTAAAATCAGTATTTCTCGGAGAAAATTATTCAAAAATACTCAAAAATATTTCCCACCACTCAAATATATTTTATATATTAGGAAATATATTTTAAGTATCTATACAAGTCAAAACTTTGGTCAAAAGATCCATCTCCTTTATTTCAAGACCAACGATATTTTTATTCGGAAGAAAGGCTGACAGAACAGTTTAATTTTTAAATAAAATACTTCCACATGCTAGAATGACTTAAAATTTGATAAGGATCATTTAAATGGTATTTTCTAAGTATGTTAAAATTTTCGTAGCATTCAAAGAATTTTTGTCCGGGCATAAAAATCGAGGCAGTTAGTCCCACAGTTGACCACGTTTGACCTAGTTACCATTGACTAAAGTTGACCAAAACTTGCAGGAAATAATTTTATAATATTTAGGTAATTATCATATTTTTTACGATATTTATTTAAGAGTTTTTGGGGTGGTCATAATTAATGGTGCTTAATCCTTAATTAAAGTAATTAAAGAATGATTAAAAGAAAAGAAAAATATATATTTAATATATATATATATATCAGCCAAGATTTGAATGGATACTATCTTGTGCTTCCTTCCCACTTGCAAAGAAACACAACCTACTTGCCATGTCATCAATGCATGTGATACACTACATCCACCATTCATTCCTTCTCAAATCTCAACCATTCAATCCACCCAACTCCTCCTATAAATAAACCCCCACCCCAACCCATTTTCTTCAAGCTAAAGAGCCACAAAGCTTCTCTTCATCTCTTTCAAATTCTATACACACACTTCTTCTCAAAAACCTTCTCTATCTTCTATATACTTACATATATACAAGGTTTTTGAAACCCAAGCTTAGCTTCACCCAACCCAGCTTTATCCCACCAAGTGAGATCATCCACTACCACTTCCCGGCCTCCCGAAGGGCTGCCCAAGTTTGACCAAATTTCCAAAATCCGGCCGAACCTCCGGCGAATTTTTCTGGCGAACTTTTCCGACCGTTTTTCAAAAGTGATTAGTTTTAGCTTCTTATTTGAGGTCTTTGTATTTAAGCCTTGTACTTAACTTCTCTACTTCATCTTAAGCTCTAATACAAGTTCTCTTATAAAGGAAGTTCTCGGGGAGAACTTAGATTCGAACTTTGAATTCGAATAAGTACTTGATCTTCATAAAAATCATTCCAACAAGAAGATCTAAAAAGAAAAGTACTTTATCTCCAAGGGGAGATTATGTAACACCCCCAGATCCGGGGTCAGGGATCCGGGTCGTCACGGTCTTTCTTTCCACAATATCACTTCACTTAATTAATAATAAATAACCTCATGTTGTGACCCCACACTAACACACACCACAACCAGTTATAGTCTCAGAGATGAAATTGAAATAAGTACAAGTCTTTAAATCCACAATTTAAAAGTTATTACAATCCAAAATGATTACTTGATAAGTTTACAATTAATTGCCATTATCTGCCACAAGTTATAATTATACATAATTGATTCCCAAACATAGAAGGTCTGATCTACAGATAGATCTACCTCTACAGCTATAGCATCTATGATCTCAACGGGAAGGCGCGGGGCACTTCCCATGCTCTTGCGCTGGGTCTGCTTGAGTCTGGCCATCTTTCCTAACTGTTGTTGTGTGATGAAGAAATAAAGCAAGAGTGAGCATTACAGCTCGCTAGATAATATAGTGTAAACAATAATGCAAGTATCTAAATGGATAACTTACTAAAATCCTTTATCAAGTGTAAGATAATTACTTGCTGGATATAAGCAGAAACAAGGGATGAAGTTACCAAATACTTCACTATACTTATATCATTTATAAAGCTACTTGAACTACCATTGTTCAAAGTATAATGAGCTTTCAACAGTTCATCACATAGATGAGACTACAAGACAAGATTTGAATAGATTAAATCCTTGAAGTATTATTGAATTAAATGAAGTTATAATATACTTCATTAAGTCCCGATATATATGTCCACATATATATCTCTTTATACATTTCCTGAAAACCTCTGTCATGTAAAGTATGGACAGAGTTTGTAACATCCAATGAATTTTTGGAAAGGAAAAGAATTGTGGCATAAACCCGGTATCTTGCTGATCAGGCAAAGATACCAATAAGTAACCTTTTCTACTAGTAGATGGACGAATTCCCCACTAGTCATCACCTTGGTCACAATAAGACCTTATGCTGGACTGCCACTCAGCCACTTTCGCATTTGATGGACTCCCACTGAACCACTTACACTTTCATCGACGCCCACTGAGCCCATGTTGCTTATGCCGACTCGATAGATGGACTTACTTCCCTAACGTTGGGTAAGTAATCAATTCATTTACCAAAACAGCAACCTTGTTGCGAATATAAAATACACCCCAGAGTCGGATCCCTCCAGTTTTGAGCGACTATTTAAATCCCCTTTAAAAGGAAGATCTTAAATATATAAAAAAATGAGTTTTGGGATCCGCTCTAACTTTTAAAAATCATTTTAAAGACTCGAAAATACTTTAAAGAGTGTTTGGAGTAATGCTGATTTAATAAAGTAAATCAGTCCCAATATATTAGAAAATATATGAATATTATTATTTAAATAACATTCCCATAAAGAATAATCTTTATAAAAATAATTGAAGTAGAAGTTGTAAAACTTATACTTGAAATGAATAGTAAATAACCAAAGATATACTTATACGAAAGTAATATCTTTATTTAAATAATCAAAAGCAAGTTTGATTATCGACACATTATTCTTTAATAAAATAAGAATATTATTCAGTAAATAATCGGAGTCATAGGTCCTCAAATGAATATTCAAATTATATTCATTAAATAATATAAACTGAGTCATAAGTCCTCGAATGAATATTCAAGTAATATTCATTAAATAATATAAACTGAGTCATAAGTCCTCGAATGAATATTCAAGTAATATTCATTAAATAATATAAACTTATCGAATAAACCTTATTCGATTACTAATTTTGAGAACTATATCAATATATATATATATATATATATATATCATATATTCGGGAACATCTACTCCCAGTTTTAGAAAAGGGTTCACCTTTGGGTCCCCTATCCTCAGGGTATACACAACTACTGCTTATCTCTAGCATAGGTATTATGCAACTATAAGCATTTCAACCAAAAGATATATATCAAGATTACGAAACAGACATGCATATATACCATATCACATGCTCCAATATATCGCAAGAATTTGCTAATAACAATCATGCATCTATCACAAGATAATGCATATACACATATACATCACAACAACAGTTATACGGGTAGAAAACTTGCCTGAGCGACTGGGGGTTACAAATGGCTTGGGACGAGTCTGGTAACCTATAAACAACATATAAGTTGGAATTAAACCAAAGTCACTTATAAATCTATAATTTAACCAATTTAGACTCTAACGCTCGCTTTGCGCTTACTGATTCTCTTAAGTCGCTCGAGTACCCTCGGCTCCACCATTTTTAATAAATTAACCATTACGAGTTTTAAGGCGATTCTTTCGCGAGTGTCTTACCAACTGCCTATTACACTTTACATAAATGTTTCATACTCCAATTAGTCCTTTCAGGTCTTTAACCTATGTTTCAAAGTAAGGCGAGGGGTAATAGTTCGTTCACGAAACGCCGTTACTTAAAACGGTCGTTTCTCCTAAACCGTACATCGGAATCAAACGAACCACATATCAAAACAAAGCTCGTAACATGAACTATCTAATCATGGCAATGGTCAAAACCTAGCAGTGAGTTCACGGGTTATAATGTTAAGAGCAAAAACAGTCTAAAGTAAATCGGACATTACGACGGCTATGTTTACGCGATTACCAATTTTATTCTACTCCAAACCAACCCACAATCACAACCCAATCAAAACTCCATCCATACTTCACCATAACAGCCCCAACAACTCAACATTAACAATTATACTATTCTCAAACATGAATTTAAACTATACTTAAGTTCATTAATCAATATTCCAAGAATTACAACTCCAAAATATTACAACACCAACTATCCTCTACATTCACAACAAACAAGCCTCTCATGAACTATAACAACATAACTAAACCTAATACTCAAGTAAAGTTAGGGTTTGGAGGGGTTATACCTTCCTTGGAGAGTGGAGAATCAAGTAACTAGCTTGGAATCACCCTTAAAAGTCCTTATCCAAGCTTAATCTAAACAAAAACTCAAGAAAAAAAATTTTAGTTCTTGAAAAACATTATTCACCATCTTCTTCCATGATTTTTAGGAAGAGATTGTGAATGATTTAGGAGCTCAAACTTATAGGATAGCTATATCTATGCATAAGGAGTCTTGGATAATTACCTTGCTAATTAACAAAGCTTGGAACTAAGATTTTGAATTTCTTGCTTTGAAGAAGAAGAAAAAGCCGAGAGCTTTTTGGATGAAGAAATGAAATAATTTTGTGTTTTGGTGAAATGATTTGTTGGTTGGTTGATTTTGATTTGTTTTGTTTTCTTACCTTTTACCATGGTAACTTTTGTGTGGTTCTAATTCAACCAACAACACACTTGCTTTGGTCATGCTTATGTCACCATGTGATGTCACCCTCCCACCTTTGTCCTCTTCTCATTGGTTTGATGACATCATCCCCACTAATCTCTTTGATTAGCTTCTAATTACTTGGCTAATGACCGCTGATCTGTTATACGGTTCGCTTAACTTTCATTTTCGTTTATCGTTTGAGGGATCATACCCGGGATCTTATTACTTGGGTTCCCTTAACCTTTCTCAATACATTATATTCCTTTTATGATCCTCTCTTACAATCCTTGAATTTAAATCCTTTTTATCATGTTACCTTATACTCAATTCTTTCGATATCTGGTGGATTTTCGGGAAAAATCAAAGTGTTCGGATTTGGATTCTGACGATCTTTACATACACTTATTTATCATATAGAGTACTATTACGATCTCAGAATAACAATAAAAGAACCCCTACATAGTGTGGCATGGGAAGTTTTCTTATTCAGCAATATCAGCAAAAACACTATTCATAAGGGTTACAAAAAGTTCAAAATTTTGGGGTTATTACAGTCTCCCCTCCTTAAAAGGATTCCATCCCAGAATCAAATAGAAAACAAATGGGGGTACTTTTCTAGCATTGCGCTCTCTAGCTCCCAAGTTGATTCTTCCACATTATGATTCTGCCATAGCACTCTGACTAGCTTGATCACTTTGTTCCGAAGCACCTGTTCCTTCTTATCCATAATCTTTACTGGTTTCTCCACGTAAGTCAGATCTGGTTGCATATCCACATGCTTGTACTCCACTATGTGTCTGGCATCCCGATGATACTTCCTTAGCATTGACACATGGAACACATTATGAACTTGTTGTAGGTTCGGGGTAAGGCTAGCTCGTAAGCCAACTTCCCAATCCGTCTTAGTATCTCAAAAGGTCCAATGTATCTTGGGCTTAGTTTTCCTTTCTTTCCGAATCTCATTAACCCTTTCCAAGGGGATACTTTTAGTAGTACTAAGTCCCCTACTCCATACTCCTTGTCCTTTCGGGCTAGGTCTGCATATTTCTTCTGTCTGTCTTGGGCTGCTACCAGCCGTCCTCTGATGAGATCCACTATGTCTTTGGTCCTTTGGACCACTTCGGGTCCGAGCATCTTCCGCTCTCCTACTTCATCCCAGTATAAGGGAGATCGACACCTTCTTCCGTACAGGGCCTCATAAGGCGGCATTCCGATGCTAGCATGAAAGCTATTGTTAAAAGAAAACTCGATCAACGGCAAGTGATCATCCCAACTTCCTTTAAAGTCTATTGCACAGACTCTCAACATATCCTCTAGTGTCTGGATGGTCCTTTCACTCTGCCCATCCGTCTAGGGATGGTACGCGGTACTCATATTTAACTTGGTCCCCGCACATTCTTGAAAGCTCCTCCAAAATCTGGAGTTGAACCTGGGGTCTCGGTCTGAGACAATGGACGCTGGGACTCCATGTCGCGTCACTATTTCCTTAAGGTAAATGTCCACCAGTCTATTGACTGTGTATCTCTCATTGATAGGAATGAAATGAGCTGACTTTGTCAGTCGGTCTATAATCACCCATATGGCATCATGGTTGGCTTTCATCCTTGGTAAACCGACAACAAAATCCATGGCTATCTGTTCCCATTTCCATTCGGGAATCTCCAGGGGTCGTAAAAGTCCACTGGGTCTCTGGTGCTCTGCCTTTACTGTTTGGCAAGTCAAACATTTGCTTACCCATTCTGCTACGCCCCTCTTCATGTTGGGCCACCAGTAATATTCCTTCAAATCCCTATACATCTTGGTGCTTCCCGGGTGAATGGAATACCTTGAACTATGGCTTTCATCCAAAATCTCATCTTTAAGCTCTTGAACGTTCAGAACCCAAATCCGGTAGGAGTACCTCATTATCCCTTTATCATCTTTCTCAGTATGGATCTCTTCTCCAGTCATTGACTCTCTGCCTTCATTCATTATTTTCTCTTGGCACAATCTGATCTTTTCCAATAACTCTGGCTGCATTGAGATCTCAAACAGCTTTTCAGTTCCGGTTCCGGTTACCTTTACTTCTATTTGCATTCTCTCGAAATCCTTTATCAATTCTTCCGAAGTCATTATCATTCTGAGTCTTTCCTTCCTACTAAGGGCATCAGCCACCACATTGGCTTTCCCCGGATGATAGAGAATCTCACAATCATAGTCCTTGATTAGCTCTAATCATCTCCTCTGGCGCATGTTGAGCTCTTTCTGCGTAAATATGTACTTGAGGCTCTTATGGTCTGTGAAAATCTCGCACTTCTCTCCATACAAGTAGTGCCTCCAAATTTTTAGGGTAAAAACTATTACCGCAAACTCAAGGTCATGAGTAGGATATCTAATCTTGTATTCCTTCAGTTGTCTCGACGCATACGCAATCACCTTACCGTGCTGCATAAGCACACACCCTAATCCTTTGTGCGACGCGTCACTATATATCACAAAATCTCCTTTTCCGTCGGGCAATGCCAACACCGGGGCCGTTACCAACCTTTTCTTTAATTCCTGAAAACTGTTCTCGCATTTCTCCGTCCATTCAAACTTCTCTATCTTACGAGTAAGTCGTGTCAAAGGGGCTGCGATCTTCGCAAAGTCCTGTACAAATCTACGATAGTAGCCGGCCAATCCTATGAAACTCCTTACCTCTGTGGGTGTGGTTGGCCTTTCCCAATTTGAGACCGCCTTTATCTTGGAGGGGTCGACCAATACTCTTTCTTTATTGATCACATGTCCTAAAAACTGTACTTCAATCCGCCAGAATTCACACTTCGAGAATTTGGCATATAACTGTTCCTCTTTGAGTATTCCTAGAGCTATCCTCAAATGCTCTGCATGTTCTGCCTCAGTCCTTGAGTAGATTAAAATATCATCGATAAAAACTATCACACACTTGTCCAAGTACTTCTTAAATACTCTGTTCATTAAATCCATGAAAGCCGCTGGGGCGTTGGTTAATCCAAAGGACATTACCAAAAACTCATAGTGCCCATACCTGGTACGGAACGCTGTCTTGGGAATATCTTCGGGTTTAATCTTTAGTTGGTGATATCCAGTTCTCAGGTCAATCTTGGAAAAATAAACAGCATCCTTTAGCTGGTCGAACAGATCGTCTATTCTAGGTAACGGGTACCTGTTCTTTATGGTTAGCTTGTTCAACTCTCGATAGTCGATGCACAGCCTCATGCTCCCATCCTTCTTCTTAACAAATAATACTGGTGCTCCCCACAGAGACACACTGGGTCTTATCATACCCTTATCCAAAAGTTCCTGAAATTGGGTAGCTAATTCCTTCATTTCTAATGGGGCTAACCGGTAAGGTGCTTTTGAAACTGGCGCCGTCCCTGGGGCCAACTCAATAGCAAATTCAATCACTCTATCGGATGGTAATCCCGGAAGGTCTTGTGGGAATACATCTTCAAATTTGTTGACTACCGGAATATCTTGTAAGTTGGGCACCTCCTTCTGCATGTCCACCACATAGGCTAGGTAAGCCTCATTTCCTTTTCTAGCATCCTTTTGGCCTGGGCCATAGTCAAAAATTTCTGCATCTGCCTCTTTCCTCTAAATAGGACTTCTTTCTTTCCTGGGATATTCAATTTAACTTTCTTCCCCTTACAGTCTATCTGAGCATCATTGCTAGATAGCCAGTCCATTCCCAAAATTACATCAAACTCCCCTAATTTAAAAGGAATCAGATCAACACTAAAAGTATGTTCCCCTATGCCTAACTCACAGGCGGGGTGAATCTGGTTAACAGGAATAATTTCATGATTGGCTATTTCTACTTGTAAGGGTTCTATCAAGGGTTCAGCCTTAAGTCTTAACTTACGCGCAAGGTCCTTTGATATAAAAGATTTAGTTGCTCCCGAATCAAATAAAATGTTTGCACTGACTGAATTCAGAGCAAGGGTACCTGCTATCACATCTGAGTCTTTCATAGCATCCTGGACTGTCATGTTGAAAGTCCTCGCAGTAGGTGGCTTATTGGAGGCAGCCCTGCTGGCTCATGAAGCTGCTGGTTTGTTCATTGGGCATTCCCTCTTCGACCCGGGCGTCCACACTGATGACAAGTGGTGGTTGGAATGACAGCAGGGGTTGATGAAGGGAACTTAGTTGAATAGTGACCCTCTCGACCGCACTTAAAGCAGGTTACTAGCTTTCCTTTACACTCCCCAGTATGCATCCTTCCACAAGTGTTACAGGCTGGCAATGGGGGTCGAGACTGCTTGGAATAGGACATTCTTGACTTCTGGCCGCTCTGGCTCACATTCACGCTCATTGGCCGCTTAAACCCAGTGTTCTGTCCCGGTAGGGACACTGCTCCTCGATTAACTCTAGTTGGGAAGCTCCTTCCTGCGGAACCTCCACCCATGCTCATACTTTTCCTCTTTATTCCCTTCTTCTCTCTTTCCTTTTGCATCTGTTCACTTCCGGCTTCTACAATTGTTGCCTTTTGCACCAGAGTGGCATAATCAGTAAGCTCAATGATTGCCACCCTATTCTGAATCCACGGTTTCAGTCCCTGCTGAAACCTCCTAGCTTTCTTTTCCTCGGTGCTCACAAACTCCGGCACAAATCTTGATAACTCAGTAAATTTTGCTTCGTACTCTGCTACGGATAAGTTATTCTGCTTTAGCTCCAAGAACTTGAGCTCCATCTGGTTCTCCATAAACCTCGGGAAATACTTTCCCAAAAACAACTGACTGAACCTCTCCCAGGTTATGATAGCATCTGTCTCCATGTTTTTCTTGGCCTCCCACCAGTAGTTGGCCTCTCCTTTAAAAAGGTAGGTAGCAAATAAAGTCTTCTGTGCCTCATCGGTACTCAGAATATCAAAGGATTTCTCCATTTCCTTCAGCCATGCCCTTGCCTCAACTGGGTCGGCTGATCCGTGGAACTCAGGGGGCTTAAGGGACTCAAAAGCCCTGAAAGAGTTTGCCACAGTATTGTTATTTCCTTGAGGGGGTGGGTTGGGTAGACGTTCCAAGTTCTGCCTTAGTAGTTGCATGAACTGGCCCATGGGATCCATGCCTGGGTTTGGTACTGGTTGCTCAACCTCAGTTTCTCCTTCTTCAGCCTCTATCTCAAATCCCTCAACATCATATGTTTCCCCTTCCTCTTCATACAGGGAGTCATCCTGTTCCACATAATCCTTATCTTCCTCTTCACTGTGTTCTTGGGTTAGCTTCTAATCCTCATCATCCCCACTAATCTCTTTGATTAGCTTCTAATTACTTGGCTAATGACCGCTGATCTGTTATACGGTTCACTTAACTTTCGTTTTCGTTTATCGTTTGAGGGATCATACCCGGGATCTTATTACTTGGGTTCCCTTAACCTTTTTCAATACATTATATTCCTTTTATGATCCTCTTTTACAATCCTTGAATTTAAATCCTTTTTATCCTGTTACCTTATACTCAATTCTTTCGATATCTGGTGGATTTTCGAGAAAAATCAAGGTGTTCGGATTTTGGATTCTGACGATCTTTACATACACTTATTTATCATAAAGAGTACTAATACGATCTCAGAATAACAATAAAAGAAACCCTACATCGTGTGGCATGAAAAGTTTTCTTATTCAACAATATCAACAAAAACACTATTCATAAGGGTTACAAAAAGTTCAAAATTTTGGGGTTATTACAGATTATATTTGACACAAGTACGAGTTAGCCAATTATTTCTTTCACTTTAACTGGATCTTGGTTAACACTCATTCGTGCTCATAAAATAATTACGAAGTTTAAGTGTAATCCCTTCTAGCATCTTTAGTGCTCTCCGGGGGATTATTACTTGTCTCATATAAACACTTCGTAATTTGTCAAATCATAAAATGGATCGTACGAGTTAGACAATTAATTAACGCTCTTTAATTGGATCTTGTCTAACTAATAACGTACATATAAAATATTACGAAGTAAAAGTGTAATCCCTTCTAACATCTTTAGTGTTCCGGGGGATTATAGCTTGTTTCATATAAACTACTTCGTAATCATCCGTTATTTAAAGACGAATCAAATCCACGAGTTAGCCAATTATTTTCACGCTCTTTAATTGGATCTTGGCTAATACATATCGTGTATATAAACAATTACGAGGCATATCGTATAAGCCCCTTCTAACATCTTTCAGTCTTCTGTGGGGTTATTATTCGATATATATAAACTACTCGTAATTATTCGTCTAAACTTCAAAAGCACGATCTTACACCAATTACTTGCACTTCTATTATTTGGATCTTGGCTAAGAATCATAAAACTTATACAAGTGCTTGAAGTTAAAAGTATACTTTGACCACATAAGTGTCAAAACAGAAGTATACTAAAATCCTTAAGCCTACGAGCGTAAAGGATAAGTTACAATTACGAGATTGTAACTAAAGTATTCTTTGATTTATAAATACGTAATCGAAAGAAGAAGAATACTAAAGAAGTCATAAGCCATAAGTGCTTAACATAAACAGGGACTTCTCATATTACTCCACACCTTTATTAAATCTATAAAGGAGTAATTATAAATATACTTGACCTACTTGTATTATTCTTAAGTCAAGTATTGTTATTTAGTTTTAATATTATTATTTAAATATTATACTAATTGTGGGCTAGTACAGTAACATACTAGTTCATACCATTTTTTCTATACTTGGTTTGTTTCGTGGATTGTCTTGTTAGTTTTGTAGTGAGGTGAAGTGATGTGAGGTGATTCTCGTTCTAAGACCCAAGTCCTAGACGTACTAATGGGGAGTTAGTAGTCTTCGCACAGTGAAGAAGAAGAAAGACCCAAGACCGGATCACTAAGATCCAAGACCGACAAAAGCTAAGGAAGTCAAGTCCACACAAAGGCTCTACAACAGCTTTGAAGAAATAGCGGGGAGTTATTGTCTAAGATAAGTTGTGTAGGTATTACAGTTATTTTGAGGTGGCGACCCTTGTGTTACGTACCAAGACAAATAATTGTAAAGGGTGTAAAGGCTTCTCCACCTACGAAAGGAGCGAGTTTATTATAAGGGAAAATCCTGAGTCCGGGAGAGGAGCTCGGGGACTAGAGTAGGGGTGAGCGAATCTATTAGAGGTTGCGTCATCGCGAACAAGGATAAAATCACCGTGTGGTATTTTCTTTTCCTTGCACTTTATCTTCCACACATATAAACTGCATAACCACTCGGTAAAGTTTTAAAAAGGGATAAAATATTTTTAAAATGCCACAAAAAATTTTAAGTAGGTAATTAAGCTATTCAATCCCCCTTCTAGCTTAAAATGGCCCTCTTACAGGATCTTACAAAGTCTGATATTGATAAATCAGAAGTTAAAGAGAAATTAATTCTGACAAACCAAAACATGATAAGCCAACTGAAGTTAACATAGGCTTAATGACAAAGAAGCAGCTTAAGCATAAGCTGAAAGATGTTAAAAATGTAAACAAGGTAAAGCCACCTAGGAAAAATAGG